>NC_060952.1:43903127-44081417 GCF_022045245.1 Lucilia cuprina
AGTGATGTCACATATAATCTTTGATTAATTAGAAAAGTATTAATATAAAAGTAGTTGGTGGAGTTAGTTTAAAATTCGGCTCAGCCGAATAAAGCACTCTAACTTGTTTAATATTTCTTAAGCCTTGGTCCTTCTTACAATTCGTTTTACTGTAGCTATATGTAGTTCCATTTATTCTTTCTTAATATTCAAACTGTTTTCTTATACAACTGCGAATAACATTCTGAATTTGCCAAATTCCTGTAATTTTGGACAGTTTCCAAAAACGCTTTAATTTTTTCATTTTATTCTTTAGTTAATGTCTTACCGCAACGTATTTGTTAAAAAATATATTGTCTATGTATATTCACAGACATTCGAATATGAATGAACTTTACTCACTGCCAACAATAAACTGATTTTATTGTGATTGAACCTAATCAAGTGAGCCAAAAAATATGGCTAAAAAAACGTAGTATGATAGAAAAAAATTATTAAAAATCCGCTATTAGGTATTGCGCTAAGTTTTGTCTCACTAGTGATACCTAAGACAACATGATTATTTAAAATTTTAATATAGCAAATTAGTCCATTAGTTTTTGCAAAATATTAATTTGAATGTTATCAAAACAGTAAACCTATTTAAGTTAGCGGGAGTGTATATGATGTCTAAGCTCTAAAATAGATACAAAATTTAAATACACATAAACATTACCCATCAAACATTCGACTAAAGTTTCAATCAAAATATTTTGGTATCGGAAAACTATTAAATGTGCATATATAACTAATTGGTAATAACATATGTACATAGTAAACGTAATAAAATATTTCCACAGTTTGTATGTTCATTACTGGGAACTAAAAGTAGCTTGGACATATTAGTTATTTGTCCAGTATATTACTTAGGTTACTTACTTATTATCTCAATATTCCTTAGAAAATATTCTAAACAAGATTCTAAGTAATTACCGCTTTTTAGCTCATCTTTAGATTAATGATCCGTACAATAATAGATCGATACATTTAAGTATGATAATATCGAATTACTATATCAATGTATACATTATAGTATTTAGTTACCAAAATTTTCCTTTTACTTTGACGTAATGATTAGAAACGATATGCATACTACATACATATATTGAGAAAACTTTCGATTAGAAAATGTCTAAAATTTCTTAAAGTGTATTTTATTTTTTTAAACATATATTACACCGTACAACAAATTTGGAAAAATTGTTGCACACATGAGCAAGACCATATACGTTGGAAACTACATACTTGATATAGTTAAACTATATTTTTGGTTTTTTATTTTGTGATCGTTTCTTCCTTTAAAAGGACTTAAAAGTTTGAAAGGAAGAGTAAGTATAAGTATATTTAGCTTAAATTTGGTTTGGTGTAGTAGGTCAATATAGGTATCGATTAAAAGAGGAGAATAACAGTATTTTTTCAAATAAAATAGTTTTAAAATGTTAGAATAAAAAAACTAAAAAAATGTCCTTTTAAATTTTAATCCTTTAATATCCTTATTTTCTATAGTCAGTTTTTTAGAAAAAAAATATATGTTATATTTACAAATATGGAGCTACAGACTCCCAAATTTCATGTCCTTATCTTTATTCGTTCTTTGTAAAAAAATATTTTGTTTTGTTTAATTTCTTATTTATACCAATTACCTACTCCCATTATCTCAATGTCTGTTAATTTTTTATACTAACGTTAAATTGACAGTTTTCAGACAAAATATCTACGAATTAAACATAACCGGTGGTTGAGATAACAGGCCTTAGTGATGAAAACATGCATGTTACGAATTCTAAAATTTACTTCAGGATAATATGATTATAAATATATTATAATATTATTATAAATATAAATTATAATATTAATTATATTATAATTTATATTTATATAAACATTAATATCACGATGAAAAAATATATAAAAAACGTTTATATATGTAGACATAAATCTTTCCTCTTAATTTTATAATATACACTAGCTATACCCAGTGTGCTTCGCTACCCTCATCGTAATGGAATAAAATAAATATCATTATTGTAAATGTATATATATCTGCAATATCAAAAATTCCCCTTTTAGAGAACTCTTTAAGTTTGATTTTATGATTCTAGTCTCAATATTACAGAAAATTAGAAAAAACAGTTGATGAACGAAAAAGTTCCAGACAGTGCCTTTTTATACATTTTCATTAAATCAGGATGACGCATGTTTAATTTTCAACCAGAAACCAAAAAAATCGCATAAAGATTTTTATACAATCAGGCAGCTACATGTCCAATTTAATGTTTTTAGGTTCAATATTATAGAAAATTCGAAAAGTATTAGTAAAAGAACATAAAAGTACCAGAGTATGCTTTTTCAATTTTCGTTCATGCAATATATCCTTAATCGATTGTTATCCTTTCATATTCTTCAAAGTTACCACTTTTTTTACTTTTTATCATAGAGATAAAGAAACTCGGTTCCACAATAACTAATTTGTAATTTTTCTACATAATATTTTAACAAAAAATGGACTTTGAAATTTTTAGAGGGGAAAATTTTATTAATTAATTTATTGAGATATTTACAAAATAATATAAAAATTAAACAAATGGAGCTATGAAGACCAAATTTCAGACTTTTGTACTCCATTCTAATGTCTTTATTATGAATATTTTTTGTTGAACAATTTCGTATAAAATTTCAAGGATAATAAAGGATAAACTTTTATAAGGATATTTTTTACATCTTTTTATTCTTAAAAAATAAAACAAAATACGAGATAAAAATACTGCAATTGTCCTCTTTAGTTTGATACCCATATTGTTATAATAGGTTGGCTTAAAATATTTATAAACATTTTTGAAAATTGTATGCACCTCAAATTTTAAAGTCCTTTTAAAAGGACAAACGATCAGAAATGAAAAACTGAGTACGCAGTTATACCATATAAATTATGTGCTTTCGTATGTATATGGTTTGGTTCGTGTGTGAAAAATGGTGTTGGACGGTGTTATCATTATAAAATAGTATTTTTATTTTCCTATCGATTTTGTATAACCAATTATAATACTTTCATTTGAGGAAAATTAAAAAAAAACTGTTTAACGAATTGGGTACAATTAAGACTCGTAAAGTAAAGAGAAATCCTCTTCAGTTTGCACGTGAACACGTGGTTATAAAAAGCTGCATCAACATCTTGTTTTTCGGATGAAAAAATTTTTAATTTAGAAGGTCCAGATGGATATAATCATTATTTTTATAATTTTTAAAGGGAAGAGCTCTACCTGAGTCGTTTGCATAGCTGTTAAAGATATGGGATATTAAGTATTGCCCTAATGTTTGTCTATCTAGTGATATATAAGACATCATGGTATAAATTAAAATTTTAATACAACCAATTTTTTGCAAAATATTAATTTGAATGTAAACAAAACCTATTTAAGTCAGCGGGAGTGTATTTAAAAACCATATAAAACAATGATTATAACCAGAGTTGGGGGTAGTGCACTAAATTTCCAGTTTCCACTTAAAGTTAGTGATAGTGCAAAATTTTTCACTATCACTAATAGCTATTTAGTGGTGAGTTGAAAAATAACAGCCTCACTAAGCAATAGTGGTAGTGGTAAAAGAAAAATTTTCACTAAAATTAATTTAGTGATAGTGAGAAACCTTTTTTTACAGCTTAGTGCAATTTTTTTCTCCACTAACAGGATAGTGGAAAAATATAATCATTCACTAATGATAATGGGACTCAAAAACATATCATTATATTGAATTATTTTATAATTTTTTATTTTTATTATTTATTAAATTAATTAAGACTAATATTAAAGTAGTAATAAAAAAACATAAGAAAATAGTTATACAAAAAAATAAGGAAGTTTCATAAATATATTAATATAAGAAATTAAATTAAACACATATTGGTACATAAATCTTTAGCAATTATTATTTGCCTTCAACAAAGCTAATTTTTCGAAATTAGTTTTGTTTGTTTGAATTATTTTTATAAACACTATTTTTTTGAGATTTTAGTGCATATAATATAATTAAAGCATTCATGTAGTGACTGTTAAAAATTTGCACTATTTTATTGTAGAAATTTTATTGAAAAATTTTACACTACCACTAATTTTTTTTTGTGGTAGTTAAAACATGTTTCACTACCACTAATTTTTTTAGTGGTAGTTACGATATGTTTCACTACCACTATAGTGATGAAAAATAGTGGAAAATCAAAATGTTGTCACTATAGTGGGATTTAGTGAAAACCTTAGTGCACTAAATATTTAGTGCACTACCCCCAACTCTGATTATAACCATAATTTTACTTATACAAATTAATTATTACTAAATAAAGTTCAAAAAAGGTAATATAAAAAGTAATTTTTGTCAAATTTTGAAGGGAGCTATTTATAGGGGATAGGGTAAAATGAGGCGCAATAAATATAAAGTTCATGAGAGTCATCGAAGCTAGATTTGGTTTTTTGCCGAGATAAGAGTATATTAAACATAATTATGAACTCAAATTCGGCGGGTTCAATTGTATGGAGGCTAGTTGAAATAATGAACCGATCTTTACCAATTTCAATAAGCTTCGTCTGCGGGACAATAGAAGATCATGTAATTATCTTCAGTTTGATTACAAGGTTTACGTGGAGGGACGTACATTGTTTAATCAACTCAGAAAATGATTCTAAAACAATTGGTATACTTTTAGGTGGTTATAGGACCAATATTACTGTGCGTTACCTCTCCACTAAAGTGGTGTAGGTTATAAAAATCTATCCAAAAGTTGTGGATCAAGTTTGTTTCCTAGATTTGAAGAGAGTAGGTATGACATTACGATATTTATCTCCGATTGATTCTTATTAAAATCAATTATGTTGTACTTCGTTGTAGAAAATCAAACTGAACTATTGCCATTGGTTCTGTAAAAATATGCAGAAATTATTTAATTATATTTCTGTATAGTTTAGGCATAAAAATAACGCTTGTTTTATGTGTAATGTTAGAAAAAAGTTAAAAAACATTTTATTTGTGTTTAAAAAGTCGAGTTGTATTTGCTTAAAATTAAACAACAATAACAATAAACATCATATCTTACAAGCGACGGAAAATTGAAGCAGGAAGATAAGATGGTCCTGGAGCTGAAACACCAGCGCCAGCTGAAGGAGGAATATAAGATGCACCAACATTTGAAACGCCACCAAGGGAACCAACACCGAAAGAACCAGCACCAAGAGAACCAGCACCGACTGAACCGGCACCAAGGGAACCAGAACCGAAAGAACCAGCACCAAGAGAACCAGCACCAAGAGAACCAGCACCAAGAGAACCAGCACCAAGAGAACCAGCACCTAGAGAACCAGATCCATGAGAACCAGCTGATCCATGTGTTGCAACAGGAGCTTTAGAAGCAAAGTTCAATACTGGAGCAACACCACCATCATGAGATTGAGAGCTACCACCCAAAGCATCATATTGACCTTGAATAGCTTTTTGGGCATTGATGGCATCTTCTTGGGTACGATATTTAACAAAATGTACTTCTGGTTTGTTGTTGTTGTTCTTGTTGTCGGTGCTCAATTTGTTAGCCAAGTTGCTAAGGTCAGCTTGTTTCTGAAGAACATAAATATCGGTCTTTTGTTCAGAACTATGTTTAGCCAAAGCAAGAGCAGCATTTTCCAATCCGCTGTTTTCTGGGCCCTTAATGAAAATAACACGGAGACCTTGCTTCACGGAGTTAGATAATTGATTAGATGCAGCGGGATCACTAAAGTCTTCATCGTTGGCGGTATAAGTGAAGAATTCCTTTTCTAGTTCAGCTTGGGGAGCAAATGCAGCATTATCGTGAGAAGCTTGACCTAAATCACCTTGAGAGCCAGAGAAACTAGGAGCGGCATTTGAACCAGCAGCATAATCGGAAACTCCTTGAGATCCAGCAAAACTAGGGGCGGCATTTGAAGCAGCAGCATAATTGGAAGTTCCTTGGGATCCAGCAAAACTAGGAGCGGCATTTGAACCAGCAGCATAACCGGAAACTCCTTGGGAACCAATAAAACTGGAGACTACATTAGAACCAGCAGCAAAGTTAGAAACACCTTCGGAACCAGCGTAACTGGGAGAACCGCTAGATCCAACAGTAGCACCACCTTGTAAACCAGCAAAACTGGGCACACTGTTTGAGGGTTGATAATTGTAACCCAATTGATTGGCGCAGGCTGCTGCCACTAAACACAATATAACAAAAGTACGCATTATATTCCTTTGTTGTTTAATATTCGTTTCTAGAATGATTAATAATCGATTCATATTAGGCTTATATACTAAAGATTTGGTTTTAAATTTTAAGAAGAATTTGTTTTAAATAAATTAATAAAATATAATCAAACATTAGTTATTCCTTCCTACTCTGTTAATATACGCAAATTGAAAATTTGATTGTGAATTTCTAATTTAATTTTTAACATTAAGTTTGCATAATTTGGAAAACACTAACAGTTTTTTTAATTGTTATCTATCAATCTTGAGAGTTCGTTTTCGCAAAATTTGCAAATTATAAATGCAAGTTTTAAATGCATATTTGTTTTTTTCAAACTTAATTTAAAATAAAGATATTATGTCTGTTCATTAACAAAAAATTGTTACAAATTATTTTTGTATTTCAATACAAGTTTGAAATATTTTTGTAAAAATTAGTCACAACTTTTAGTTACTGAACAGACATATTTTTACTACTTTAAAAATACATCCTTATTGATTATTTGGCATTATATTGTATTTTTATACCCTACACTATAGTGGGGAGGGTATTATACATTTGTGCTGATGTTTGTAACATACAAAAATATTAATCCAATACCCACCTTAATGTATACCAATCGATTCAGAATCATTTTTTGAGTCGATTAACATATGTCCGTCCGTCTGTCCGGCTGGCTGTCCATGTAAACCTTGTGCGCAAGGTACAGATCGCAATTTTTAAGATAATTTGATGAAATTTGGACCAAGCTTGTTTTTAAAACAGGAACGAAGCCTATTGAAAATGGTTAAAATCGGTCCATTATTTTACCTAGCCCCCATACGACCGTACCTCCCGATTTGAACTTTTTATTACATAATTACGTCAAATATTCTGCTATCTCTCTAAATTGGCACAAATAAGTTTTATATAAGTATAAATGACACTGCAGATTTTCGTAAGGATCGGCCCTTATTTGACCCTAGCCCCCATACAAACCCCCCTTCAAAAAATGTCTTAATTGAGTAAAATTGACTTGTAACCATTTGTATCGCAATGAAACTCAACAAAACTAACTGTTATTTAGAAATATATCCTTTTCCCAAATTTACAGAGGATCGCCCCATATTTGACCTATATAAAGCCTCATTTAGAAATTTTAGTTTTTTATCAATAAATTGCTTAAATATTTTGGAATTATGGTAATATTCAACATAAAAGTTTCTTTATAAAAAAAATTAAAAAGTAAAACTACGTTCTATTAAAATATATATACATAAGCAGGCAAGGATCCTGCTCCAGCGTTTGGGGAGGAGGGTGCTAATTTTTTACTTATACTCTTTTTTTTCTTTTTCCTCATTTTTATATTTTGTATGAAAAGTTTTGCGCCTGTACATAAGTGATTGTATGTTTCTACTTATTAACCTGTTAATAAAATTGGCTAAGTATAAAAAGTAAATTTTATTACAATATTTGTTAAATTATGTAGATATTAAATAAAAAATCGAAAAAATAAACAAAATATATACATATGTATGTATGTAAAACAAAAATAGAAATAAAGTTAGCTATTAATCAACACATCTATAAAAATTTTACATATTTTGGACATAATAAGGCCTAACACAAAAAGTTATTTTATTCACACATTCACTTTTCTGAATACAACAAAATTGTTACATATTTATTGATGTCTGTTTATTAGGGTGGCCCTAAAATTAAAGTTGCTGATGTTTCCACCGAAAATGAAAATTTAGTTCATTCTAAGATACCATTTCTCAAAACAGCAGCAGATGGGATAGCCTCTGTTGAGTCGTCAACAACACCTACCCAGTAAAATATTTACCGATTTTGGTAATGAGTATTGTAGGACATGTAGTTATTTCATACATTACTTGGTAATGAGTTCTCGTTATCAATAAAATAAATTAATTTTTTTGAATGGAATAAGGAATTAGTTAGTGTCTCTTACCGTAGTCGATTTTGGAAGTTTGTTCAAGAAATATTGATATTTACATTTGTTTAAAAACCATTCCAGATAGAATGATTTTTAATGGGGCTTTGAGTAAGAGAATAGAATAGCAAAGATGAAAAATAACTGTAAAACCAGTTTTAAAACCGGAAAAGTCGGGTAAGCAGATTTGTAACTAGTTATTTTTGGTCATCTTCGAACAAAAATAAGTAGTTGTTCACCCAAAAAGTAACTACTTACACTTTTCTCCAATATTACTTGCCTACTTACCGGGTAACTACTTAAACTTTTCTCAAATATTACTTGCCTACATACCGGATATGTAAAGATTTTGCTGGGTAGAGTCTAATTCGGTATACTAAAACACAAATCCATCATATATGCAACTTATTTAAAAACAAAAATCGGTTTAACAGTTTAGGTATAATAGACTACAAAATAAAACATATTTTTGAAATTTTGACCTATCAGCAGTCATAGTTCCTCAGCTAATCAATTAAGAACAAACTCTTTGATTTATATAGACTTTTATATTTATTTATATCTATTATTAATCGCTTTTCTAATATACCATGACAATTTCAATAAAGGTTTGAAGTCAAAATTGTTTCAAGATATAAATAAACCGTAAAGTTTCCTTACATCTTGAACTTTAATCAAATTCAGCTTAAATCTAATAAATGAGTTTATCGTTGTTACAAATAACAAAATTATTGATTTATGAAGACCTTAGTCTTATTATTTGGCTATTTAAATTTCGAAAGTCTTGTAACTTTAGTTCATGAAGATTGGACCAATAAGTTATAATGTAAGTTTACAAATCTAAAATCAAAGAAAAATATCTAGGAAATTGCTAAGTATTTTATAATTCAATATAAAAGATGCTTAAAAGTATTTTATAATTCTGATTAAAAATTATACCGGTTATATAAAAAATACATACAGATGGAATCATCATAACTAGTTTGATATATTGCAAATAAAATCTTGAAGTAGTATACGTATTCTTAATGCATTAATTAATTTACATAATATGTATATCAAAAGCAAACTATTTCCTTATAATTAAGTACTTAAACTGGTTTGTATACATATCTAAAATAAGAAATATTAAAATTTTATATTATTTGAAATGAAATAATTATGTCATTTGTATTGTCAAAATATTTGCTAAACACTTTTAACTGCTGAATTCAAGATATCAAGTTTAATAAAAATTAAAAAACTTGCAATTAAAAATTTTCCTTAAGATAGAATGAGTTTATGAGCGCAGATATAACTTTACACCATGAATTAAAACTGGAGCTTGATAAGATCTTAAATATAGTTTTACTAGGGACATTTGTATTTATAAATATATTTTGGGGATGCTTCGAAAATATTTTTTTCTTTATTTCTTTTTTTAGTACTAAACATAGCTGTAAAATTCCATACTTACTTTTAAAGTAGAATTAAAACAAATATAATTTTTATTCGTTTAATTAAATACTCTTTTTATTATCGCCTCTTTTTGCGATTATAATTGATAATAAAAAGAAAATGAAATGTATTAATTGTAAATACATAATAATCGCTTAATATAAAACAACAATAAAAACCTTATTCAGTCTACTATCTTCAATCACTTATTTGCGATGACGGCCGGCAATGAAAGAGGGAAGATAACTAGCACTGGGGCCTGAGACTCCAGATAAGTCAGATGAACCAACGGAGCCGGAAGAACCGAAAGAACCAACGGAGCCAGAAGAACCGTAAGAACCAACAGAGCCAGAAGATCCGAGGGAACCAGAAGATCCAAGAGAACCGGAAGATCCGAAGGAACCAGAAGATTCGAGAGAACCGGATGAACCGAATGAACCAAGGGAGCCAGATGATCCATGAGAACCAGATGATCCAAAGGAACCAACTGCGCCAGAAGAGCCTAGAGAACCGGAAGATCCGAAGGAACCGTGAGAACCATGAGCGGCAACGGGAGCCTTAGAAGCAAAGTTCAAAACAGGAGCTACACCACCATTGAAGTTTTGGGAGCTACCACCCAAAGAATCGTATTGGCCTTGGATAGCCTTTTGGGCGTTGATAGCATCTTCCTGGGTACGGTATTTGACAAAGTGTACTTCAGGTTTGTTGTTGACATTGGTGTTGATGACGTTCAATTTGTTGGACAAACTGCTGAGATCAGCTTGTTTTTGGAGGACATAGATGGCAGTTCTTTGTTCGGCAGCATGTTTAGCCAAAGCAACAGCAGCATTTTCCAAGCCATGGTTTTCAGGGCCCTTGATGAAAATAACACGAAGGTTTTTCTTAGCGGTGTTTGAGACTTGTTGTTCAACAGCGGGTTCAGTGAAATCTTCTTCGTTGGCAGTAAAGGTGTAGAATTCCTTTTCGAGTTCAACTTGGGGAGCATAAGAAGCACCACCATGAGAACCACCATAGGAACCACCAACAGAACCAGAACTACCGAAACCGCCAGTGGAACCACCAACTCCAAAACCGCTGCTGGAACCGCCGAAACCACCAGATGAACCGCCAACGCCAAAACCGCCGCTGGAACCACCATGACCGCCAGATGAACCGCCAACGCTAAAACCGCCACTGGAACCACCATGACCGCCAGATGAGCCGCCAACGCCAAAACCGCCGCTGGAACCACCGAAACCACCAGTGGCACCACCAACTCCAAAGCCGCTGCTGGAACCGCCGAAGCCGCTAGTGGAGCTACCTGGAGTGAAGGATAATCCAGAACTGGAATGTCCTACAGGTTGATAGTTGTAGCCCAATTTATCGGCGCAGGCAACAGCCACAAGGCAGAGTACAATGAAAGCTCTCATGTTTTCTTTTCTGAATCTTACTGTTCTCTGATGAGTGAAGTATTTAGAATGATTTAGCTAAGAATTAGAACTGTCTTTTATACAAAACGCGCAAAGAAATTAAAAATTTCACAGTATCATTTCTATTCATATTTTAAATCTTTACTTTTATTTTTTATTTTAATTGTTAAAAAAATAAACTATTTTGCATAGTTTTTTTTGCGAAAAATGCTACAAATCAACATTTAATGGATTGATTTAAATTTTTATTATAAATCTATTCCGGAGTTTAGTTGTAGAGTCTACCTTAAAAGGTGTTTAATTTATGAGAAACATCTAAAACCACAAAATTAAAATTATACAAGTTATCTATCTATTAAAACTTGCCAATGTTTTGGTTGAGTTACTCGAAATCGAAATATTAGTATGTAGGATGATGTGTCATTCTAGTTGACACTCCTATTGCAAAATTGTTTAAAAACCTGATAGTTTTATTTCATTCTATTGCAGTTGTATTCGATTGCCTTTATATTTTATACGAGGCTAGATTTAAAATTTATTTCACTAAACATTATGTTTGTAATGCACTAACCATTATTGAAGACGATTAAGCCGTCCGTCCATGTAAACTTTGTAATGAAAGTATGTAGAGGTCGTAATGTTGAAGATAATTTGAAGAAATTTGGTCAAAATAATACTTTTAGCTCAGAATGAATCCTATTTAGATGGAATTTGTTTCATTATTTTATCTAGTCAATATACAAGAGCACCTTAGAACATGACTTTTTTGCTCATAATTGTGTGAAATATATAAATACGCATCTTTAACATTTTGGACTAAGCTTGGCTTTATAAAAGTAAAAATCATACTGTAATAATTGACTCAATTCCTTATTTAAAATGTAGTACTATGTTGTATCCCTTCGAAATTTGGAATAAATCAGTTCTATATTAACCGAATTTCAATCAGTTTTTTATAATGATTTATATATACAACTAGCTGTACCCAGTGTACTACCCTAAAATCAATGTATATTAAAAACACTTTACGGTTTTAAAGATTTTAACTAAAAATATAATATAATTTTTCAGATTTTTTTCAATTTTTCCAAACGTTAATTTAGATTTTGTATAACCTATGAAAAATTTGAATAATATAATAGTTTCTCAGATGTACGAAATTTGAAAAATTTTCCAGCTTAAATAGTTTCTCAGATATATGAATTTTTTTATGTAATTCATGTGGGAGGTCCCAATTTGATATTCCGCCAATTTAAAATTTTCATATTGATGTCAAGAGATTTTTGCTCTAACAGTTTCCCATAGACAAAATGTTCAAGTAAATGATAAATATGGGCGTGGCAAGTCGCCCACTTGGAATTTTGAAGTAAAAAGTAGCCTATAATTCCTTCCAGACATACAGGAAGACACTGTGAAAATTTCAGAAAAATCGGTCCAGCCGTTTAGCTGTATATAAACAAACAGATAAACACACATTCATAATTGTCAATGTGCGTTTAAGTAATTATCGAAAATGGTCCAATCCGGAAAAAATGTTTAAAATGATTTATATGCAAACAAATTATATTTAAGTCGAACTTTATTCTGATAGCTTTATTATTCAGAGAAATATATGAGTTAAGGTGATTTTCTGAAGTGAAACTTACATATATTACATATATTTATTCAATTATGGACCAATAAAGATCTACCTGTACTTTTATACACCTTTGTTTGGGGGCTATGGGAAATTTTGAATCAATTGTTATGATTTTTTTCGACGTAGTCTGAAAATTTTACTCATAACATTCTACGTTGCTGATTTTTAATATCAATCTACTTAGGACAACAACAAATATATCGTGAATTTGGTTGATATCCCAGCTTAGTATTAACGTTAGCTTTTTTACACAGACAGACGGACTCGACTCAGACTAGAATGTATATACTTTGTTGAGTCTAAGATGAATATTTATTGGTGTTACACACGGACCGACAAACTTGTATATGTATACCCTCTATCACCACTGATGGTGGAGGAGGGTATACAAATCATTAAAAATGTCTGAATTAAGGCAAAGTTCCACCTAAATTCGGTTCAGTGTATCAATAAACAATTTAAATATAAAGATTCATAACTAGTCGTCCCTGTTTTGAATATTAGTACTATGTTGATTTTAACAAAGTTTTCAGAAAAAAACAGGTGCATTTTTGCAATATTGGGTTAATTTAAAAACGGATTCGTTAATTAATGTAATAAATATGTATTTTAATCAAGTAAGAGTGCTATATTCGGCTGTGCCGAATCTTATATACCCTTCACCATAGTGTATTTTAAACATCTTAGTTTTATAAATTTTAAATTTTTTCCCCACTACATTATTATTACACCAAAAGCTAAACAAAACAAGTATGAATGTATAGTCGGGCGTAGCCGACTGTATAATACCCTACACCTGTCAGTATGTATGTTAGAAATGGGGATTATTTAAAAAAATAAAGCATTTGGTTTGTTTTTTTTAACTTTATTTCGGAGTATTTTTACTTTTATTTTGGCAAAAAAAAATTTTTTTACAAGAGGGTTCAAATATGGCCCTATCCATAAAAATGTTGGTAATATTATTCTTCAATAATATTTATGTAGAATTTAAAAGTGCTAATAGTGTTTGTAAGTGAACTTTGACCTTTAAGTCATTTTCTGAAGGGGAGTTTGTATGAGGGATAGGATCAAATGAAGCCCGATCATTACAAAAATCGGTAGTGTCATTTAAAGTTCTATAAAACTATGTTTTGTCGACTTTTGTTAACATAATAGATCATTTAAATTAATTATAAGCCAAAAGGCCCTATTTGGGGGGTACGGTTGTATGGGAGCTAGTCGAAATAATGGACCGATTTTAACCATTTTCGTCCTTGGGCCAAAATAAGTGTGTGTGCCAAATTTCATCTAATTATCTTAAATATTGCGGCCTGTACCTTGCGCACAAGGTTTACATGGACAGCCAGCCAGCCGGCCAGACGAACGGACGGACGGACATAGCTTAATCGACTCAGAAAATGATTCTAAGCCGATTGGTATACTTTATGGTGGGTATTGGACGAATATTTTGCTATGTTACAAACATCAGCACAAACCCAATATACCCTCCCCACTAAAGTGGTGTAGGGTACCACTAAACGAAATAAAAAACAAGTAGGAAAGTATAGTCGGGCATGGCCGACCATATAATACCCTACACCATGAGTATATTTTTAAAATTTTTACTATTTATAAAGAAACTTTTATGTTGAATATTTTTCCAAAATATTTAAGCAATTTATTGATAAAAACAAGTAGGAAAGTAAAGTCGGGCATGGCCGACCATATGATACCCTACACCATGAGTTTTTTTTTACAATTTTTACTTTCATAAAATTTTTATTTTTTGTAAAGAAACTTTTATGTTGAATATTACCATAATTCCAAAATATTTAAGCAATTTATTGATAAAAAACTAAAATTTCTAAATGAGGGCTAGGGTCAAATATAGGCCGATCCTTACGAAAATCTGCAGTGTCATAAATACTTATGTAAAACTTATTTATGCCAATTTTTAGAGAGATAATAGAATATTTGACGTAATTATGGCATAAAAAGTTCAAATCGGGAGGTACGGTTGTATGGGGGCTTGGTGAAATAATGGACCGATTTCAACCATTTTCAATAGGCTTCGTCCCTGTGCCAAAAAACATGCTTGGTCCAAATTTCATCAAATTATCTTGAAATTGCGGCCTGTACCTTGCGCACAAGGTTTACATGGACAGCCAGCCAGCCGGACGGACGGACATGTCTTAATCAACTCAGAAAATGATTCTGAATCGATCGGTATACTTTAAGGTGGGTATTGGACCAATATTTTTGTATGTTACAAACATCAGCACAAACGTATAATACCCTCCCCACTATAGTGGTGTAGGGTATAATAAGTAGGAAAGTACAGTCGGGCATGGCCGACCATATAACACCCTACACCATGAGTATATTTTTAAAATTTTTACTTTTTATAAAAATATTTCCAAAATATTTAAGCAATTTATTGATAAAAAAAACTAAAATTTCTAAATGAGGCTTTATATAGGTCAAATTGGGGCGATCCTCGGTAAATTTGGGAAAAGGATATATTTTTAAATAACAGTTAGTTTTGTTGAGTTTCATTACGATACAAATGGTTACAAGTCAATTTTAGACGTTTAAGACATTTTTTGAAGGGGGGTTTGTATGGGGGCAAGGGTCAAATAAGGGCCGATCCTTACGAAAATCTGCAGTGTCATAAATACTTATGTAAAACTTATTTATGCCAATTTTTAGAGAGATAATAGAATATTTGACGTAATTCAAATCGGGAGGTACGGTTGTATGGGGGCTAAGTGAAATAATGGACCGATTCAACCATTTTCAATAGGCTTCGTCCCTGTGCCAAAAAAACATGCTTGGTCCAAATTTCATCAAATTATCTTGAAAATTGCGGCCTGTACCTTGCGCACAAGGTTTACATGGACAGCCAGCCAGCCGGACAGACGGACGGACGAAATGTCTTAATCGACTCAGAAAATGATTCTGAATCGATCGGTATACTTTAAGGTGGGTATTGGACCAATATTTTTGTATGTTACAAACATCAGCACAAACGTATAATACCCTCCCCACTATAGTGGTGTAGGGTATAACAAAATACACAAGGCATCTAAACCAACGGATATCTAAACATACATAACGAAAAACACAAAACAAAAACAAAATAAACAACAAAATAAAACGATCCTACATCCAAATATACGAATAGAATTCACAAAAACAAAATACGTAACTCAATGACGCCATCAGCATTGAAACATACAAAGCAAAATACACAGCTGAATAAAACCAAATACATCTACACACACGTGTACATCTTTTTCAAATATAAAGTGTTGTTGTTGCTTATTTAACAAAGCATGAAAAAATATGACATTTTTTTGATGAAATTTTCAGAGGTTGTCTCGGATTTTTGCTCATATCTCCGTTATTTACCGACCGATTTTGCTGAATAGCGATCTTCTCCAAAGCATGTTTAACAGAATTATTGAAGATTCGGATCTCGCCAATATCTGGGGCGTCTAAAAACTGATTTCAACAGACAGATGGACATGGCTTAACTTTATAGGGTCGGAAAATTATATTATAGAAATTACAAACGGAATGACAAACTTATATATACCCTTCTTACGAATGTGAAGGGTATAAAAATAACAAATTTTTTAACGTGTTTTAGCGCAATGCAAAAAAGAAACATTGCAAACATAATCTATCTAAATTAAAGATCAAATTGACCTAGTGAAGAATTTAAGGTGGTAATATGAACAGGTATATAGCATCATCTAAATAATATAAATAATGAACTACAACATCACAGTACCAACTTTCATCAAAAAACAAATTTGTTGGAATACATATTTACCTCTTTACGAAAATGAATTTAGATATTTGGTCAAATGAGTGTAACTTTTCACCTAGCATATGACTATTTTTAAACGTTTCCAAAAAAGTGTTTATTTTATTAAGTTTTATATCAAAATGGACGTTTTTTCTGCACAAAATAAAGCTTATACCATTTCCTTTAAATCGAAAACTTTGCGTATTATGCGTTTGTGCTGATGTTTGTAACGAATTAAAATATCAGTACTATACACACCTTTAAGTATACCGATCAGAATTACTTTCTGAGTCGATTTAACGATGTTCGTCCGTCCGACCGTCCGTCCGTGTATCCATGTAAACGTTGTTATCAAGAATTGTTAAAATCTGTCCATTGTTTCACCTAACCCCTAACTTAACCCCCCCGAAGAGGGCTTTTGAGTTCATAATTATATTTATATATAATATAAATGTATCGCGTTGAAAGTTCGCACAACTAAGTTTTATACAAGCCTTGATGACCTTGCAAATTTCGAAATGATCGGACTTCATTTGACCCTAGCCCTCACACAAAGCCCCCTTCAGAAAGTGAATTGAATATCCGCAATTCATTTATTAGCACTGTTATTAAATTTAGCACAGACAAATATATTATATAAATATTAGGCTTCGTTTCAAAAAATAAAATGTTTCTCGTTTTTGTGATATCACAACTTTTTAGAAGGTTTTTGTATCAGTGAATACTATTAATTTCACACTTTTATAATGCTTCAAAAGTGCATTTAGTATTATACAAAGATGCACTTTTTCAAAAAATATTTAAAAAAAATGTGTCTTTGTGCATAATCAAAGTATGCTTTTTGCTGAGACAAATGGTGCAAAAACAAAAATTTTATCATTAACCCTTTAGATGTGATGAGACTTTAAATTTTCAAATTTTAAACTTTACAACGCTATATTTCGAAAACCACGAAAGTTATAAGACCCAAAATTTGTCATTATACATGTTATATATGGAACATTAATTGGATGGAGTTTTATTAAATTCGGAGATGATGATGAAAAACACCAATGTTTGATGGGAAATTATTAAACCACAAGCCAACATTATAACCATTATAACTCCTAAAGGGATTACAATAAATTAAAAATTTTAACAATATTTTTTTTTAAGGGCATTGAATATTACATTTACGAATGATAAAATCAGGCTTTGAATTTTTTTTTAAATTGTATTTCTTTTTCTTTTGCTCTTATGCATTTATAGTGCATCTAAATTCTGTCATATTAAGTTTATATATCTTAAATTTTCCTGTAGAATAGTATACTAAAGTCAGATTTGAAATAGAGAAAATGTTATTGTAGTGGTGAGAAAATATTAAAAATGCACTTAGAAAAAATATTTCCTAATTACGCTTGTTATGATCAAGTTTTATAACAAGTAAATTGGTAAATTTTACAGATAAAACATATCCAAAGAAAAGTTTTTATTTCTTCACAAAGATTAGATTTTTTATTATTTATTTTTATTTATGTACTTTATTTATGTACTTTTATTATTATGCATTCCTGAAAAGTTTTTGGAGTGTATGAGTTTTTTGCAAGTTACTCTCTTGTTGCAAATGATTTTGTTGTTTTTACAAATTTCGTTTGCAATTTCAGAAACAAAGCGACATCAACCTACTTTGTTGAATGCTGTCAAGCAACTAAAGAAAATTTTTGTAATTTTTACGCTCTTGCAATGAGTTTTATTTACGATCGGTTATGTATGTGGTGAATTGCCGAAAATCTTCGTAATTAGAACAATATGAACGCGCAACCCTGCTCTATACGCTGGTGCATGCTCCATAGGTCGAAGTTGACCGGCATCGAGTCGGCGCTGAGTCTATACTACTATATTTAGGTACTTGAGCCGCCGCCGGAACATTCGACTTAAATCGACTCAATTTTTTTAATGTTTTTATTAACCAGGCTATAGACTGTAACACCAATTATTTTTGATTCTGTAACAAAATGAATTATTATTGACCAAATTATATTTTAAAAATGTACAAAATTTGTACAAACGATATTTTATAATTTTCATACTCCCGATATGTATATTCGTTATTATATTTTTTTAATAGATGTGAATGTGCAATACGTTGTTTCGGAACTAATTTGTGAATGTGCAATACGTTGTTTCGGAACTATTATGCTTACATTTTTTTATATTAATTATATTTTGCAAAAAAAAAATATGTAAATGTGTGTCTTCTTAATTTAAACATTTTTATTTGTTCTCTAATCCTTCATATTATCAATATATGTTCTTTATGTAGAAAATAAAATAATTTCGTTCTTTTTTTTTTTTTGAAAATTTTCACGAAATGCAATATTTATTGTAATTTTAATTTGTTCGAAAACTAGAAAAAATCAAAAAACTTCGAATGTTTATATCTTAAAGAGTTTATGTAAAATATAAAAATATTTTGTTGTGATGATTACATCTATCTTTGTCGATTTTTTAAATATTTTATATTGGAAAATATTAGTGATATTTTATGCATTTAACAGATTATTTAAATTCGATTACAACTAATGTACGATTTGGTAAAAATTCATTTCTAAATAATATTTGTTAAGATAAATGCATTTTTAATGCAAATGCATATTGGGTGAATTTTCTACATTTTACTACATGTTTAACATATATTGTAAGTGCATTATTGATAATTTTATAAAAAATAAAAAAATTATATATATTTCATGGACATTAGAACTAAAAAATAATTTTCAAAAAATGCTCGAATATTTACACAGACGAGCTCTGAGAGAATTAAACACACTTGTAAGAACTAAATGCACTCACAAAACTTCAAATATTCTTCTCGAAATTTAATATTTTTTCTTATCACCTAAATATATTGTTTATTATTTTTGAGACACTTTTAAACTATTTAAAACCCCGAAAATAATTTATATATTATAAACGAAAAAAAATATTCTATTTTAATTCAAACTGAAAAAAGAAAAGTTGTAAAGTTTTATATCGAAAAATCCGATATTAACTCTCAATGATGTTAGCTTTCAAAGTGTTATACTTTTTAGATTTTTTTTAAGCTTTCGAACAAATTAAAATCGCTATAAAAGTCGCGTTTTTGAAATTTTTAAGAATTCAACATTGATTTGTCTTATGTATGTGTTAACTAAAAATTAAAAAAAAATCGGAAGATCATCGGTCAATTCTTAATTGATTTTTCATGGAATTCATGATATACAACAATTTTTTTGCCCAACCCCAGTAGTTATTGGCCGATAGAGCAGAAAATTTATGTGTGATATTTTTGGAGAAAAAATATATAAAAAATTCTCAAGGTTATGAAAGAATACAATATAAAAAACAATTTGAACTTCCAGAGATTGTCTCCCTTAAATTAATACCTATGCCGACAAGAACAAATAGACTGTAATATCTTAATAAATTTTTATATCATTTAAACTTTCGTTAAAATTTCGATTTAAAATTGTTTTAATTTATTTCATAAAATTACACATTTAACAACAGTAACAATAATTATTCATTACGTCATTTCGTTATCTTAAAGACGGAAAAGACGAAGAATGGAAGCTGGCAAATAAGTGTTGCTTGGTTCATCGACAACTGGTGCTGGAGGAATGTATGATGAAGAGGGAGAGGAGGCGCCAGCACTGAAGCTGGATTCGGGAGCAGATGCACTAGTACTGTAGCTAGCGGCAGGAGCAGATGCACCAGAGCTGTAGCTAGCAGCAGGAGCAGAAGAACCGGAGCTGTAGGTAGCAGCAGGAGCAGAGGCAGCACTGTGGTGGCTAGAAACTGGAGCAGGGGCTTGAGAAGCAAAGTTTAAGACTGGAGCAACACCACCATCATGAGACTTAGAGCTACCGCCCAAAGTATCGTATTGACCTTGAATCGCTTTCTGAGCATTGACAGCATCTTCAGGGGTACGATATTTGACAAAGTGAACTTCGGGTTTGTTGTTGGTGTTCTTGTTGGCGGTATTCAATTTGTTAGCCAAGCTGCTGAGATCAGCTTGTTTCTGGAGAACATAGATGTCAGTCTTTTGTTCGGCAGCATGTTTGGCCAAAGCAACGGCAGCATCTTCCAAACCGCTGTGTTCGGGTCCCTTAATGAAAACTACACGGAGTCCTTGTTTCACAGAGTTAGCCAATTGGTTGGAGGCAGCAGGATCATGGAAATCTTCATCGTTAGCAGTGTAGGTGAAAAACTCTTTTTCGAATTCAGCTTGAGGAGCGTATGATGGAGCATCGTGGGAAGCAGATGAGAAATCTCCTTGAGGAGCGTATGAGGGAGCAACATTTGATGAAGAACCAAAGTCAACACCACCGAGGCCTCCTCCAAGGCTTCCACCACCCAAGCTACCACCGCCGAGACTTCCACCACCCAAGCTACCACCACCGAGGCTTCCACCACCCAAACTACCACCACCGAGGCTACCACCTTTGAGACTACCACCAACACCTGAACCAGGAGTGAATGACAAACCAGAGTCAGAGTGTCCAACTGGCTGATAATTGTAGCCCAATTTTTCGGCGCAGGCTACTGCTACCAAGCAAAGTACGATAAATGCGCGCATTCTAATTTTTGTGTTCTTCTAATCCGTTGACTGTTGTGAGTGATATATCTTCGCCAAAATGTTACGAATTTATACTTGAAATAGTTTTTCGCTTAAATATGATCTTCAATTTCCGATAAACTTATTTAAATTGTAACAGTTCTATTGTGTTAATATGGAACGTCATTTAGTTTTAGTTTTAATGGTAATTTTAAATGACAAAAACGGTTAAACAGCATACTTTAACCCAAAGATTCAAAACACTTTATGAATATTTAACAGTGTATCGATGTCAGTGGGGAGGAGATGGTACACTGGAAAAATTATGTTAACCGATTCATTTGAGCAAATGAAATGACGATAAATTGCTAATTTGTATGCAAGATATTGAACATTATATATAGTTATTCTAATAAAAAAATATATTCTGCAATAACAATAAAAATCAAACGAACAAATCTAGTTAAATGAATCGTTTAAAAATACTTTAAATGTTTAAGGAGATACGATTTTTTAATATATATTGGGTATTTGACTTTTGTTAAAAATCAGTTTATTGTGACAATTTGCTTATTAGAAATGTCACAAAATGCTTGTTATTAATTATTTCGTTGTTGTCATATGAATTAAAACGAGTTAACTATCAAATTATGTGAATTATTGGTTTAAATTATTGGGAACTACTAAAATTGGGTTAAAATCGTGATCAAATTTATCACACTGATTTTGAATAACCGAACATCACATAGTTATGTATGTCGAAACAAATACTTTGACCCCAGTTACGAATAAGTACTTTTTTATATATCCACCTTGTGTTTAAAAAATACCTGTCTGTAAATTTCTCGTTTTAAATCCAAGTACACAAATAATTATTTTGTGCTTTTTAATACAATTGTAACTTAATATAAAGGCTATGGACAATTTATATTCGTTCACCCTTATTCATAAAAAAAAACTTTATTTTATTAACGATTTATAAATCACATTTCGTAGGAAAATTTTGTCTTATAAACCTTTTATAAATAAAATATTGTTTATGAATAAGGGGGCTTTAAAATATGTTTATTTTTCTGAATATTTCGTTCAAATAAAAATTCGATTTGCAGAATAACAAATTCGGTTTTAGAATCTTCTCAGTTTTGAAACCGATTCGATGAACAGAACAGACATTATAGACTTTATCAATCCTTAATAACATTTATTACATAATAACTGAGCATGTTAAATCAGTGCATTGCCAGATCTAACAAGTATTGAAAATAATGTAATGCATTTAACTATGTTTGGTGATATATTCAACCAGATCTGGATTGTGAATATTTTCGGGTAAACAAAATCTTTCATAACAATTTTCTCAGTGTATGCATTTGTTAGTTTCGTTTTGCTTCATTCATTTAATTTAATGACATTGCCATTTAGCGACATAATCATAAAATATGCTTTTTAACAAGTTGTGTTAAATTTTTAAAAGATTATGAAGAAATTTCGATAAAATTTTGTGATGTAAATTTAGTTTAAAAAATGGTGGATGACGGGAGTTAAGATTGTTTTGCGATTTGCTTAGAGATTTGCTTTTAGATTCATTATAGTTTTTCGTGATAACACTTTTTTCACGCATAAAATATAAATTTCTTATAAAAATAATAAAAAATGAAACTGATTAAGAGATTTTAATTTGAGTTCGACTTAAATTGACCACCAATTATATCGTAGTATACATTTTAAACATTTCTCATTCGTATTGAACCAATTGATGTGTTAATTTATGCAAATAAACATGTTTTGCCAAAATCGTTATAAAATTTTTCATCTCTTGATATCTGTTTGCTTTTTTCATTGAAAAATTTGCAATATTAGTTGTTTTTGTTTTATTATAAATTATCATATAGATTTTAAAGTGATTTTTAATAAAAACACAAAACTAACAATAATAAAGAAGCGGGTGGATTGACCTTTAAATTTTATCACCGGAAGTTCATCTAACGATGTTTAAATTTATTTTTAATAAAATCAAACAAAATATTAATAATAAATGAATATAAAATAAAGCAAAAGTTAATCAAAACATTTTTAAATTGAAATAAAGTTGTTAGTTCATAGTTTTAATTTAGATCCTACGTCAGTATCGATTAAACAATTAAAAAATACCATAACTCGTTTTTATAGATTCAAATACCAGAAGTTATTAGGCTATTTATTAGCAATTCAGTAGTTAAATTAACTGTAATATTATATTATACATCCAATAATGACAAAAGCTTAAACATTTTATAATATATAAAATTATTAAATTATCCTTTATAAATAAAATGTTGATGTAAAATTAAATTGATGGAATATTTATAAATGTATTTATTAAGGTCCGGCATCCCTAACAAATGTAAGATACTACGTTTTTCCGAAATTCTATCATAGTGTGTAGGCAGCTTAAGACTTTTTATATACTGAAAAGATTTAAGAACGTATTCACTAACAAAATTTTTATTTTATAAACGGTTTATAAATTAGATTTTGTATGGAAATATTGTTTTAAAGCATTTTATAAAATAAAAATGTTGTTTGTGAATAAGGGAAATAATATATAAAAGCAAGGAAATAAGGCTTGTTTTTCCAAGTCCTCAAAATTCAAATCGCAGAGATATAGCCCTAATTTGCTTTAATATTTTATTTCCTTTTTTTGTCTCTATGTCTCATGTCGATTATATGAGTTTTGAACACATTTATGAGTATATACCAAACATATAAACTCACATTTTTATTAATACAAATAGAGGTATTTAATGTAATGACCAGAGCAAGGATTTTCTTGCACTAAAAAATTAAAAATATGCGCTTATAATATGCATTATAAAATGAGAAAATGTGAAAATTATGCACCAAAAAATATTTCTTTGTGAAGGTACATATTAATAGTATTCAGATTTTAAGTTTTTGACAACAAATATACAAGCTTTAAGGACTGTTTTATGTACTAAAAAACATTTTAACGAACTCAAAATACCTTCCGCACTGTTGTAATTTTAAAAATTAAATAAAACTATGCATAATCGTATTTAATAGAACCTAGTATTTTGTTGTTAAATCGAAATTTGTTGATATTTATTTTAGAAAAATCGAAATATGTAAATTTTAAATTTATATTTCATATAATACCCTATACCAAAGTATAACAAGTAGTCCGACTCTTTGACAGCAGTACCTAACTCTAAGCATGTGTTAGTGGAAAAGTATCTAAATCTAAATATGTGTTAGTAACAAAAATGTATATGTATTGGTGCATTCTAAACACACAGAGTTTTATAAAAAAGTTACAATTTTTGTAAAATAAATTTCAACAACAAAAATGAAATGTCAATAAATTAACAAAAAAAATTTTTCCAGTTCATGAAAATTAAACAAAATTCTAAATTAAAAGTGCTTTAAAACTATTTTAAAAAATTGCAGTTTTTGTGGATATCTGCAATTTCGCGTACGATCCTTAAAAGTGGCCAAAAAAATAATTTAAACATTTGAGTGTTTTGACAAGTTTTAATTGTACATTACCTCAGATAAACTTAAGCCATTTATTGTTCAATATATATGTAAATTTAAGTAAAATTTTTATAAAGTTCATGAGGATCATCAAGGCTAGTATAGAACCTGGTTTTGTCAAGATACTAGTATATTAAAAATAATTATGAACTAAAGCCCTATTTGGCGGGTTCAGTTGTATGGGACCTACGTGAAATAATGGACCGATGATAACAATTTTCAATAGGCTTCGCCTACGCTACAATAATATATCATGTGCCAAATTTCATTGAATTATCTCCAAAGTTGCGACCTGCAGTTTGGGGTCGGGGGTTCAGTTGTATGGGGGCTGGGTGAAATTTAAATTAAACAGGCCTCGTCTACCGTACCACAGAAGATCATTGAATTATCTGCAAAATTCCGACCTGTAGTTTGATTACAAGGTTTACAAGCCATATTCGGCGGGTTCAGTTGTATGGGGTAGGTGAAATAACGGACCGATGTAAACCATTTTCAACAGCTTTGTCTACGGTATCATAGACGATCATGTCTCAAATTTCATTGAATTATCATCAAATTTGCGACCTATAGTTTGATTACAAAGTTTAAAAGCCCTATTCGGGGGTTCAGTGAGGGCTGGGTGAAATAATGGACTAATGTTAAACATTTTCAATAGGCTTCGTCTACGGTACCATAAAAGATAAGTGCCAAATTTCATTCAGTTATCTTCAAAATTGCGACCTGTAGTTTGATGACAGACGGACATAGCTAAATCGACTCAGAAAATGATTCTGAGCCGATTGGTATACTTTAAGTTGGGTATAAAACCAATATCATTGTGCGTTACAAACATCAGCACAAACCCAATATACCCTCCCCACTAAAGTGGTGTAGGGTATAAATATGAAATACAGAGAAAAAAAAACAATTTGCTTTAAAAAAAATTTAAAATATGTAAAATATGCTTTAATAATCTTGAAAATATGCAAAATATATGCAATTTAAACCAAAATATGTAATGTATGCATTTATAACAAAATATGCAACAACAAATCGATGATATTTTGTAGCAAATTCTTTGATTCGAAAAGAAAACTAGTTAAATGTTATTTTGAGTTCCTGACTATAAACATGCATTTGCATAGAAATCCTTGCCTTTTGTGTTCCATTTCTTATTAATACGATAATTGAATACATATTATCACAGGGACTAAAATATAAAAATTTAGAGAATTGATGGGTGATACGACTTTTTTAAAGTAATTTTCTGAACCAAATAAGACCATTATAAATAATAATTATTTGGAATATTGTTTTCATCGTTGGCCTGTGTTATTTACAAATTTATGACAGAAAGAGCATTTCTTCTACAAAAATTTTCATACAATTTATAGATAGAGGGTTTTCATCAATGTTTTAGTAAAAAATCAACTGTTTATTATTAAATACGACAATAAAGTTAAACCTATTTATAATTGACGATATTCCGAAAAGTATTATGAATATTTTAAATATATCATATCGAAATTAGTTGGAAAACTTAAAAATACTAAAATTTAAAGTAGATTTTTATTAAAAATGTAGATTTTTGCATTCACAAAATTTTTTATCAAAAACAAACCGACTTTAGAAGAAAAGGTTTTTCGGTTAAACGATAATTTCTGTGCTTTTGTTAATGGTGTTTTACGTGAGTTTACATTCGAGTGCTAAAAAAACGAATTTGCAAATTTTGCCATCACCCTCTCTAGAATTGTTCTTTGTGTTGTCATGCTAAAAATTAAGCTAATCAGATAAAGTTAAAAGGTGCCGCAAAGGTCTCAATTTTTCAAGTGCATTTACAAGGTGAAAATATCGTTTTTTTTTAGTTTTTGCTAAAATTTGGCATCTTTTTGTAAAGGTATCGTAATGTGCGTAGAAAAGGCATTTCGGAAAGATATGAAGTACAAAAATTACATGAAATTTTTAAATGTTATTGCGAATTCTCCAGGACGTTAACGTGTCTCACATCACATTAATTCCAAATGTGATAAAACAATTTACTTTTTTTGAATACCCCGTAGAAAATAAAGCGATTATTGTCTTAATTCCACTAGAACTAATACTAAAACAGCAGAAACTAGTACAAATGGGGTTAGAGTTTATATGAAAAAATACTAGTACTAGAAGTAGTTGAAGGTCCGACTTGCAGAATGAATTCTATTTGACATGTATTGGAAAAAAATTAATTTATAAAATTATTGAAATGTAATTTTCAAACGTTTTGATAGCAAATAGACAATATTTTAAAAAAACGTCCTTTTAAATAGTAAATGACTGTTTTGGTCCGATTGCATGCAGCTTCCGATGTAAGTAAGTCCATTAAATTTATAAATTGCAAAAATTTTAATATTTGTTTTATAATATTGCAAATATTTTTGAAACGAAATGGCAATACCAAAATGGAATAAAGATAGAACAGGAAATTTTTTTACCCTACACCACTTTAGTGGGGAGGGTATAATGGGTTTGTGCTGATGTTTGTAACATACAAAAATATTCGTCCTATACCCTTAAAGTATACCAATCGGCTTAGAATCATTTTTTGAGTCGATTAAGCTATGTCCGTCCGTCCGGCAGGCTGGCTGTCCATGTAAACCTTGTGCGCAAGGTACAGGCCGCAATTTTCAAGATAATTGGATGAAATTTGGCACACACGCTTCTCTTGGCACAAGCCTATTGAAAATGGTTAAAATCGGTCCATTATTTCGACTAGCCCCCATACAACCGTACCCCCCAAATAGGGCCTTTTGGCTTATAATTAATTTAAATGATCTATTATGTTAACAAAAGTCGACAAAACGTAGTTTTATAGAACTTTAAATGACACTACCGATTTTTGTAATGATCGGGCTTCATTTGACCCTATCCCCCATACAGAAAATGACTTAAAGGTCAAAATTCACTTACAAACACTAATAACACTTTTAAATTCTACATAAATAATATTGAAGAAGACTTAACTCCCCCTACCAACATTTTTAAGGATACGGCCATATTTTGCCCTACTCCCCTTTGAAGCCTCTTAAAAAAATCTCTTTTTTTGCCAAAAAAAAAAAGTAAAAATTTTCCGAAATAAAGTTAAAAAAACAAACCAAATGCTTAATTTTTTTAAATAATCCCCATTTTTAACATACATACATACATACTGACTGGTGTAGGGTATCATATGGTCGGCTACGCCCGACTATACATTTATACTTGTTTAATTTGGAATTGTTAGGAAATGTATTTACTTTTATTAATTTTTTGTTATTTTTGTAAATAAAAGTTTTAAGCGCTTAAAATATGCAGTAAAAAACTCGAAATATGCTTTAAAATTTTAAAAATATGATCCAAAAACAAGTAGGAAAGTATAGTCGGTCATGGCTGACCATATAATACCCTACACCATGAGTATATTTTTAAAATTTTTACTTTTTATAAAGGAACTTTTATGTTGAATATTATTCTAAAATATTTAAGCAAAATATTAAGCAATTTATTACCAATCCTTACGAAAATCCGCAGTCTCATTTATACTTATATAAAACTTATTTGTACCAATTTTTAGAGAGATAATAGAATATTTAACGTAATTATGGCATAAAAAGTTCAAATCGGGAGGTACGGTTGTATGGGGGTTAGGTGAAATAATATACCGATTTCAACCATTTTTCAATAGGCTTCCTCCCTGTGCCAAAAAACATGCTTGGTCCAAATTTCATCAAATTATCTTGAAAATTGCGGCCTGTACCTTGCGCACAAGGTTTACATGGACAGCCAGACAGACGGACGGACGGACATGTCTTAATCGACTCAAAAAATGATTCTGAATCGATCGGTATACTTTAAGATAAGAACTAGTTAAATAGAATTCCGTTTAACATCTAAACAACTAATAAATATCATAAAGTCATTTTATGCCCCTAAAAACAAATTTCAAACGCTAAAGTTTGACACATTTAAACTAACATTTTAATTGATGTTGTCATATTATCTGTTTTCTCAACGATTGAAAAGGATTGGCCTAATGATATCCAAAGTAATCGGTTTTATGAAACTACTGCATTTTTTGCTGTTCACGTTTTACAAACAAAAATTAAAAATTTTGAAGAAATTTGAAAAAATAAAATTAATTTTTCAATTAAAAAAAATCAGATTGATTTTTTTCAGATTAATATTTTTTTCAATTAAAAAAAACGACGCACCACAAAAAACATGCATTTGCATATTTTGGTTTCCTTAAAAAAATTTCTAACTGAAACCGCATATAAGGATAACAAAGGAGAAAAACCACCAAATGTGGGGAGTTTTTGTGAATATTAGTACTAGTAAAAAGAGTGGACCCAATAGGATCTAAGAGTACTAAGTTTAGAACTAATGGTACTAGTAATTTTTCAAACACACTCGATGTTAATTTCAGCATTAAAATGGTATAGGAATGTTTACAGTTGGGAACTAGTGCAAGTATAATATTAGTTTGGTATTAGTTGCATTTCCTGCAGGCTATATTCTAAAAAACAATTTTGTTACTTAAAATATTTGAATAATTATATTTGAATTTAAGTAATTATTATTACTTAAAATATTTGAAATCGTGGAAATCGTAATATTTTTTCGTAAATATTTAGAGAATATAGAGATAATTTTAATAAAATATTTTCCGAGTATTATAGTCCATATAATATAAAATATATAAACGAAGTTTTATTAAAATCAGACATTCTTAACCCATAAACTGTCGAGTTCAAAGGTCAAGGTTTAATTTATGTTTTTTTATACCTAATAAATAATTTTTTGCTTTATTTTTTTATTTCTCTAATTATGTAGAGCATTATTCAAATAGATAGTGTTTTTTTTTTCGAATTTTGGTGTTAAATTGTTTCCAGGTACCTCCAAGAGTTAATTCAGATTTTTTCGCTTTATTTTAAATACCGGATATAAACGATAAATTCCTGTAATTTTTTTTGTAAATATGACCGACAAATAAATATTATATCGATATGGTACACAGCAAGGCGAATTCAGATAAGGTGGTGGCCAAGGCGAATTCATATAAAGTGGTGTTCAAGGCGAATTCAGATAAGGTGGTGGCAGTTCTGCAACAACAACATTTCCCATGTATTTTGTTTTTGCTTTTGGTTTTCGTAAATGTCAAAATCCATGTGTTCTCCAAAAAGTACTTTTTGAATTTCCTATAATATTGAACCTAGAAACATGAAATTAAGTATGTAGAGGATGGATTAAGTGAGAACCTATAAAAGGGGACTTTTGGTACTTTTTCGCTCTTCAAAAGGTACTTTTTGGATTTTTGTATAATATTGAACCTAGAAACATGAAATTAAGCATGTAGAGCCCGGAGTAAATGAGAATCTATAAAAGGGGACTTTTTGGTACTGTTTCGTTCTACAAAAGGTACTTTTTAAGTTTTCTATAAAATTTAACCTAGAAACATAAAGTTAAGCATGTAGAGCCTGGAGTAAATGAGAATCTATAAAAGGGGACTTTTTGGTACTTTTTCGTTCTTCAAAAGGTACTTTTTGAATTTCCTATAATATTGAACCAAGAAACATGAAATTAAGAATGTAGAGCCCGGAGTAAATGAGAATCTATAAAAGGGGACTTTTTGGTATTTTTTCATTCTTCAAAAGGTACTTTTTGAATTTCCTATAATATTGAACCCAGAAACATGAAATTAAGTATGTAGAGGATGGATTAAGTGAAAACCTATAAAAGGGGACTTTTGGTACTTTTTCGTTCTTCAAAAGGTACTTTTTGGATTTTTGTATAATATTGAACCTAGAAACATGAAATTAAGCATGTAGAGCCCGGAGTAAATGAGAATCTATAAAAGGGGACTTTTTGGTACTTTTTCGTTCTTCAAAAGATACTTTTTGAATTTCCTATAATATTGAACCAAGAAACATGAAATTAAGAATGTAGAGCCCGGAGTAAATGAGAATCTATAAAAGGGGACTTTTTGGTATTTTTTCGTTCTAAAAGGTACTTTTTGAATTTCCTATAATATTGAACCTAGAAGCATGAAATTAAGTATGTAGAGGATGGATTAAGTGAGAACCTATAAAAGGGGACTTTTGGTACTTTTTCGTTCTTCAAAAGGTACTGTTTGGATTTTTGTATAATATTGAACCTAGAAACATGAAATTAAGCATGTAGAGCCCGGAGTAAATGAGAATCTATAAAGTGAAACTTTTTGGTACTGTTTCGTTCTACAAAAGGTACTTTTTGGACTTTTGCATAATATTGAACCTAGAAACATGAAATTAAGTATGTAGAGCCCGGAGTAAATGAGAATCTATAAAAGGGGACTTTTTGGTACTTTTTCGTTCTTCAAAAGGTACTTTTTGAATTTCCTATATATTGAACCAAGAAACATGAAATTAAGAATGTAGAGCCCGGAGTAAATGAGAATCTATAAAAGGGGACTTTTTGGTATTTTTTCGTTCTTCAAAAGGTACTTTTTGAATTTCCTATAATATTGAACCTAGAAACATGAAATTAAGTATGTAGAGGATGGATTATGTGAGAACCTATAAAAGGGGACTTTTGGTACTTTTTCGTTCTTCAAAAGGTACTTTTTGGATTTTTGTATAATATTGAACCTAGAAACATGAAATTAAGCATGTAGAGCCCGCAGTAAATGAGAATCTATAAAAGGGGACTTTTTGGTACTGTTTCGTTCTACAAAAGGTACTTTTTAAGTTTTCTATAAAATTTAACCTAGAAACATGAAATTAAGCATGTAGAGCCTGGAGTAAATGAGAATCTATAAAAGGGGACTTTTTGGTACTTTTTCGTTCTTCAAAAGGTACTTTTTGAATTTCCTATAATATTGAACCAAGAAACATGAAATTAAGAATGTAGAGCACGGAGTAAATGAGAATCTATAAAAGGGGACTTTTTGGTATTTTTTCGTTCTTCAAAAGGTACTTTTTGAATTTCCTATAATATTGAACCTAGAAACATGAAATTAAGTATGTAGAGGATGGATTATGTGAGAACCTATAAAAGGGGACTTTTGGTACTTCTTCGTTCTTCAAAAGTTACTTTTTGGATTTTTGTATAATATTGAACCTAGAAACATGAAATTAAGCATGTAGAGCCCGGAGTAAATGAGAATCTATAAAAGGAGACTTTTTGGTACTGTTTCGTTCTACAAAAGGTACTTTTTGGACTTTTGCATAATATTAAATCTAGAAACATGAAATTAAGTATGTAGAGCCCGGAGTAAATGAGAATCTATAAAAGGGAACTTTTTGGTACTTTTTGTTCTTCAAAAGGTACTTTTTGAATTTCCTATAATATTGAACCAAGAAACATGAAATTAAGAATGTAGAGCCCGGAGTAAATGAGAATCTATAAAAGGGGACTTTTTGGTATTTTTTCGTTCTTCAAAAGGTACTTTTTGAATTTCCTATAATATTGAACCTAGAAACATGAAATTAAGTATGTAGAGGATGGATTAAGTGAGAACCTATAAAAGGGGACTTTTGGTACTTTTTCGTTCTTCAAAAGGTACTTTTTGGATTTTTGTATAATATTGAACCTAGAAACATGAAATTAAGCATGTAAAGCCCGCAGTAAATGAGAATCTATAAAAGGGGACTTTTTGGTACTTTTTCGTTCTTCAAAGGGTACTTTTTGCATTTCCTATAATATTGAACCAAGAAACTTGAAATTTAGAATGTAGAGCCCGGAGTAAATGAGAATCTATAAAAGGGGACTTTTTGGTATTTTTTTCGTTCTACAAAAGGTACTTTTTGAATTTCCTGTAATATTGAACCTGGAAGCATGAAATTAAGTATGTAGAGGATGGATTAAGTGAGAACCTATAAAAGGGGACTTTTGGTACTTTTTCGTTCTTCAAAGGTACTTTTTGCATTTTCTATAATATTGAACCTAGAAACATGAAATTAAGCATGTAGAGCCCGGAGTAAATGAGAATTTATAAAAGGAGACTTTTTGGTACTGTTTCGTTCTACAAAAGGTACTTTTTGAATTTTCTATAATATTGAACCTAGAAACATGAAATTAAGCGTTTAGAGCCCGGAGTAAATGAGAATCTATAAAAGGGGTACTTTTTCGTTCTTCAAAAGGTACTTTTTTAATTTCCTATAATATTGAACATAGAAACGTGAAATCAAGTATGTAGAGGATGGATTAAGTGAGAACCTATAAAAGGGGACTTTTGGTACTTTTTCGTTCTTCAAAAGGTACTTTTTGAGTTTTCTATAAAATTTAACCTAGAAACATGAAATTAAGCATGTAGAGCCTGGAGTAAATAAGAATCTATAAAAGGAGACTTTTTGGTACTGTTTCGTTCTACAAAAGGTACTTTATGGGTTTTCTATAAAATTTAACCTAGAAACATGAAATTAAGCATGTAGAGCCTGGAGTAAATGAGAATCTATAAAAGAGGACTTTTCGTTCATCAAAAGGTACTTTTTGAATTTTTTATAATATTGAACCTAGAAACATGAAATTAAGTATGTAGAGTATGGATTAAGTGAGAACATATAAAAGGGGACTTTTTGAAACCTTTTCGTTCTTCAAAAGGTACTTTTTGGATTTTTGTATAATATTGAACCTAGGAACGTGAAATTAAGCATATAGAGCCCGGATTAAGTGAGGACCTATAAAAGGGGACTTTTTGGTACTTTTCCGTTCTTTAAAAGGTACATTTTGAATTTTCTATAATATTGAACCTAGAAACATGAAATTAAGCGTTTAGAGCCTGGATTAAGTGAGAACCTATAAAGGGTACTTTTTCGTTCTTCAAAAGGTACTTTTTGTGCTTTTTATAATATTGATCCTAGACACATGAAATTAAGCATGTGGAGCCCGGAGTTAATTAGAATCTTTAAAAGCAATCAGGGACTTGAGTAAATGAAAATTTAAACTGGAATATTTTCTGGTACTTTTTGAATTTTCTATAATATTGAACTTAGGAACATGAAATTAAATAAGATTGGTACTTTTTCGTAATTCACTGGTACTGGTACTTTTAGAGCTTTCTAAAATATTGAATTTATAAACATAAAATTAAACACGCAGTATCCCAATTGAACGAAAATTGAAAAAGCATACTCTGGTACTTTTTTTGTTCTTTTACTAATACTTTTCGAATTTTCTATAATATTGAACCTAAAAACATTAAATTGGAAATGTAGCTTCCTGATTGTATAAAAATCTTTATGCGTTTTTTTTTTTTTTTTTGGTTTCTGGTTGAAAATTAAACATGCGTCATCCTGATTTAATGAAAATATATAAAAAGTCACTGTCTGGTACTTTTTCGTTATTCAACTGTTTTTTCTAATTTTCTGTAATATTGAGACTAGAATCATAAAATCAAACTTAAAGAGTTCTCTAAAAGGGGAATTTTTGATATTGCAGATATATACATTTACAATAATGATATTTATTTTATTCCATTACGATAAGGGTAGCGAAGCACACTGGGTATAGCTAGTATTATAATAACTAAACAACGATTTTTTGAAGCTGGATAGAATTTTGAATTGAACATCAAAATTCTTGTCTTCCTTAGGATATTTTATTTAAAACTATCCTGCTCTCGAAAGGACAACACTAAGCCCAAATATTTTCGGTAACATCATATAACATAAAAACGAATATTTTGCTGTACATATTTATGTCAACGAACCACTGTGCATCAGATTGACGATAGTAAATTCTAAAAATAATTTTAGAAACTATTCATGTTTCACACCTCTATATAGACAACGTTTAACATTGAATTTTTGAAAATTGATATAAATAAAAATATTTAATATACATGGCGCCAATCATTTAAGAGTAGCAAGTGATAAAATGTATAAAAAAAATTATTTAAAATATTTGCTCATAAATAAATTTCGCTTTTGCAAAACCACAATTTATTTGTTTATGCGGGTGCTAAATTTTAACTATACATTGTCTTTAAAAATCCCTCCAAATAAACAACTATGAAGGCTTTTAAATTTGGACTAGACTAAAAATAAATAATAATAAAATTTAAATATTAATACCTACTAAATGTTATTTGTAGTATTAAATGTTAAAACAAAACTATTTCAATACGACAAATTAAATTTATGAATTATTTGTACTGTTTTCGATTTCTAACAATGATGTTTATATTTGAAATTCATAAGCTTTTAATTTATTCATTTGTTTACGTTAAAATATTTTGTTACTCTTAATATTGATGTACTTATGAAGTATGTATATCAGCAAAAACCTGGTAAAGACTTGTACTTACTAAACAACATACTGTTAAATGACTACTACTTACCGTCTAAATTACTTTGTAGTATTATATTTTATTCAATTTGACATAGAACAAGAATGTTGTTTCACAAAAAAATACAAGTAAGAGTGTATAGTCGAGCTTGACCGACCAGTTATCAATGTTAAATGTAATTTATATTTCATAATAAAGAATTTATCTTATATATTATCTTGATTCCGATTGATTCTTGATTGCTATAACAGTTTTAATAAATGAATTGCGGATATTCAAGTCACTTTCTGAAGGGAGCTTTGAATGGGGGCTAGGGTCAAATGAAGTCCGATCATTTCAATTTTGCAAGGTCATTAAGGCATGTATAAAACTTAGTTGTGCAAATTTTCATCGAGGTACATTTATATTATACATAATTATGAGCTCAAAAGCCTTTTTGCCGATTTTAACCATTTTCAATAGGCTTCGTCCTTTGGTCAAAGCAAACGGGTATTCCAAATTTTATCAAAGTTTAATCGACTCAGAAAGTGATACTTTAAGTTGGGTATAGAACCAATATCATTGTGCGTTACAAACATCAGCACAAACCCAATATACCCTCCCCACAAAAGTGGTGTAGGGTATAAATATGAAATACTTATAGCACTAATATTTTATATATAGCACTAATATTTTAATGCGTTACAAACATCAGCACTAATGCATAATACTTCCCACTGTCGTGGTATAGGGAATAAAAAACAAAAATAAATATCACATTCAATTTATTACTCGACACGCAATAAAATAGCTAAGCTGTTGTGCAGTAAATAGAACATTAGACAAATAAACCGTAGTTTCTGGTTCGTTTGTAGGCGATCGTTCCATAATAAACCCTACATTTCTATTACCCCACCTAAAAAATTCGCGAAAAATAATTTATTTTATGAAAGTAATCGATCCCGTAACAGTCCCTCCTTCTTATGTTCTTATCAATAGTGATTGTGAAAATTATAGTAATGCGAATACAAAATTAGTCCCAGTTTTTTCAGCTAAATTACCGATAACCCTTACCGTTATATTATACACTAAACTGTTGACTAAAGCATATTATTGACAAAACTATGAAATAGACTATTTACACTAAACTATAAACTGGAAAATAGACTATTCTATACTTTTGTAGCTTTAAACTGGTTGTTTTCCTATTTATCCAAAGGTATTGAGGTCCCGTATGGTGCTCCCCAGGGATGTCATTTAGGTCCAATACTATTTACTTTATTTATAAATGCCTAATGTTATTTCTCATTCCAAAGACTTACTTTATGCTGACGTTGTCAAAATTTCTTAAACGATTCGAAACTCTAGCAGTCAGCACTTCAATCCGACATCGATGAACTTTCGCAATCGTGTAAAATAAATATTATGGATTTAAATATAAAAAATGTAAATGTTTTAGAGTAAGAAATGACGACACAAACTACTTTATAAATGAATTGTCTTTGGAAAAAGTCAAAAATATTAACAATCTTAGAATATTACTAAGTTTAAATTGAGAAAATACAAATTCTTGTTAAGAATTACAAATTAAAGTTCAAAAATTTAAATTAAAGTTGAGAAAAACCTATTTGTAGAGTATAACAAATTGAAATTTAGAATAAATGATAATGAGATTTTTAAAATTTTTATGAAATTATTTGAAAATATTTTTCGTATAAATCTTTTAAATAGGATATTTATTTAAAATATTATAAATCTTCATACAAAATTATTATTCCCCAATATTAATTCAGATTTTCTTAATATCATTTTGTATTTTATCAATTTCGATATGTAATGTTTCAATATTAATTTCGATTTCTCAATTTCAATTAGTTTTTTTCACAATATTGAGTTGGAATTTTAAATTACATTTTCTTAATATTAATTTTGATTCCTAAATTTAATTTTGTTATGCCTCAACATTAAATTGGTTTTCTGAATTTCATTTTGGTTTTTCAAAATACAAATTTGGATTTTCTCAAATTAAACTTGAAATGGTGTAGATCACAGACTTAACTCCGTGATCACATTGCATTAACTGTCAATAAAGCGAAAGTTGTTCTTGGATTTATGTTATCATTTTATAAATTTTTCAGAAAGTAATGCTATTGTAAAAAGAAAAATTATCTGGAATTTAAATTCATAAAATTTGTACTTAACTATAGTCTGTAGGAATACATATAAATCTATTGACCAAATAAATAATCGGGGATCGGTTTATAATCTATCCCATGTAAAGGCCCCTTTTAACCAGTATGGTGGCGCAATACTCAGGAAATAATATGTATAGAAACTACTTTGGACAATTTTTGCGATAACAAATAGGTGAAAAGTTACCAAAATGTACAACTTTAACCCACACTAACTCCGGCAGTTCTTGATCGATAATGCTGACCTACTATCTAATAGTACTATGAAGTACTATCTGCTACTATCCTAGTTTGCTCACTTTACACGGAATTACTCATTGTATATATGAACAAATTTTCTATGACTTTGTGATAAAAGATAAACTGTTTATAATTCTGATTGTTACAAAATTGTATATTAGGATGTCCCGTGCAGCACTTTTTTGGAGGAATACCTCTCAAACGAATAGAATTTAGGGACTAAATACGAGAAAAATAAAAAACCTACCCTAGCAGCGATTGAAAATATTGATCTCAGGCAATATACTAAAAAAATTTTGAAATAACGACTTTAAGTGTATTATATGGGGTATATAATTTTGAAATAATTTAAAAAATTCTAAAAAAGACCAAACTATTTATTAACACTTTTTTTGCATAATATAAAAATTTTGACCAAAAATACTCAACAAAAATTTTAAATTTATTTTTCCTTAAATCAGATAAAAATAATAGATTTTTTAGACGGATTTTTTTCAAAATAATATTGTTTACAAATTGTACTGAGGTCAGTATTTTCAATAACTGAAGGGAACTGAAAACCATTCGAAATTTTTATTTTTTTCGTATTTAGTACAATAATTGAGAGATATTTCAACATGAAATTCTTAAAAAGGATGTTTTCTATTGTATATGAGGCTTCAGGTTCAATTAAATTGGTTGGTGAAATTTGTATATAACATTTATATGTGAATTTTGTTATTATTTAAAATAATTATTTTATCATGTTAAAAGAAAAAAATATTATCATTTTAACTTAATAAGAGATCACAGTTAAAACTTATTAATTAAAAAATCAATTTGTCGGTCAAACGTTGAACAACATTATACATTCGATATTATCTGCTCTGTATTATGCATATCGGTGCAAATTTAAGTTGTTTTATTTAAAGTAATAAAAACCAATAACAAATTTAAAGTTATTGCAAATTTATACAGCTTATAACTGCTAAGGCTTTATGTCGCATTTAATTTATTTTTTTTTTTGAAAAGAAATATTTATAATAATATAAATGGTAGAGGGTGGATTGCAGAACTTCAGATTAAAGACAACATTTCAATTGACAATACGACAAATTCTAAACAAAAATAACACACATCAAATACAAAATGCGTACCTTCGTTGTTCTGTGTTTTGTGGCTGTAGCATCTGCTAATACACTAGGTTACAATTACCAACCTTCTGCCGGTTTGTTTACTCCTAGTGGCTCTTATGGTTCTTCATCGCATAGTGTTCCTTCTTACGCTCCTCAAGGATATACCGCTGAAGCTTCCCACGCTTCACCATCATACGCTCCTCAAGCTGAACTTGAAAAGGAATTTTACACATTCAGTGCTAACGATGATGATTTTAATGATCCTGCTGCTTCAAACCAACTTTCTAATGCTGTGAAACAAGGTCTACGTGTTATTTTCATTAAGGGTCCTGAAAACCGTGGCTTGGAAGACGCTGCACTTTCATTAGCCAAACAAGCTTCTGGCCAAAAGACTGCCATCTATGTCCTCAATAAACAAGCTGACATTGGAGATTTGGCTAACAAACTCAATTCTGTCAACAAGAATAACAACAATAAACCTGAAGTACATTTTGTCAAATACCGTACTCCTGAGGATGCTGCCAATGCCCAAAAAGCCATTCAAAGCCAATATGATTCTTTGGGTGGTCCTTCTCATTCTCATAATGGTGGTGTTGCCCCTGTTTTGAACTTTGCTTCTAAAGCTCCAGTGTCAGCACCTGTACATGCTGCATCAACCCCTAGTGGTTCATACTTGCCTGCTTCGATTTTCCGCTTATAAAGTGTTTAAGCTTTATATAAAGTAGAATTAGGTGTTGTTATTGTTGTTTATTATTAAGTTCAATAAAAATTATATTTTTCCATAAAAAAGTTTAATTACATAAGTATTTAAAACATGATCTAAACACGAAATCAAAACAATAATTTTAAGAATAAATAAAGATCCGATTATTATTTTATACAAAAATTACTGTTTTACAAGAAGGCGGTCAGACATATGGTGGGATTGAAATTGTATGAGGTGAGAATTTGGGCTATATGAATTGCAAAAGAATAAAAACTTACGAATCGAAACATAAAAAAATTTTGTCGTTTACAACGCATGAAAATATTGCCCATATACCCACAAATGTATATGGGCAATATTATGCCAAGTGACTTACTTAAATAAAAAAATAGATTTTGACGAAATTTGCACCAAGGTTAAAATTTTTGGACATTTTGGTCATATGGACTTTTATTCAAATGAGTGAAAGTATTCGCCTATGATTTTATTTAAAAGAGTGTAACTGTTCAACTATTGGTCCTAGCAATTTTTTTTTCCAAATGACCCAAACTAATTATATTAATTAAAAAAACACCATTGATCATAAAATCTAAATCAATCCAGCCATATTGTCTATCTGTTGAGAGCACGATAAATACAACAAGGGAAGAGAACAAGGAATGAAATTTTACACAGTTATTATCTGTTTATTATTCTATTTTTGTTTGGCTTTGAAAATAAGCAATATAGAACCAAGGTGATAAAATAATACCGTGATGTATAACGGACAGCGGATAACAATTAGTCTCTCACTGCACCCAATTTGTTATACGATCAAAAATCTCTCCACCAAATTCGTTCAAGATCGGTTCATGATTGACCTTAACCCCATATAAGGTTCCGTTTATGACTTATTTAATAACAGCAGTTTAGTGACGAACTGGATGACTTTAGCAGTAAACATTACCTTCTGTCCGACATCGACAAACCAAATATTTAATAAATGAATTGCCTTTGGATAAAGTTTACTATATTAACGATCATAGACTTAACTTCCGTGATCACAATGCATTAAAAGTCAATAAAACGAATGGTGTTCTTGAATTTATAAAACAATGGTCGAAAGAATTTTCAGACCCATACATAACCAAATATCTTTATACTTTCAACCATTGAAAACAATGTACTACAGTTCCCTGTATGTAAACAATGACTGCTTCCTTTTTCTGAAAATAATGCTATTTTAAAAAGGAACATTATTTTGCATTTAAATTCCTAAAATTTGTATTCAACTTTAGTCTGTAAGGATTTATATTAATCAATAGACCAAATAAATAAAACCCACAATATTGTTATTAAAGAACACAAATCTCTTTATAAAATTTTATAAGAACCGGTTTATAGTTCAGAATATGACTTCAGATCTAATAACTAGCATTGTTATAGTAGTTTAATGTCTAAATTATACCCGAACAAGTTTATAAGAACACGAATCTCTATATATGTAAAAATAAGGTTAAATCTGGTTTAATAATTGATGCTAGAAACCCTTTTCAAAATCACGCTATGACTAACAGTTGGCTAAATATACAGGTATAGTGATGAAATACAAAACATTGCTCCCTAATTGACCATACCCCTATAAAGATCACCTTCAGAAAATGACTTTATCTTATACATGCTTAATAAAGTCAGTATAGCGGCAAAAACATAAACATAAAACAAAAACATATAACAACATAAATCTCTCTAACTAATTTTTGGGGGAACGGTTCATAATTAACACTATCCTTCATATAATTTTACTTTCCGAATATAACTTTAATTCTTACAAAAACATCAATTTCCGATAAATTAGCAACTTTTTTTGAATTCAGTACTGCTCGGTTCATAATAAGACACAGATGCCATTAAAAGCCGAATTCCATAATCAATCTGATTTCTATATTATATAATTTACCATATGCCAAATTAGAAGATCTTCCGAAATTTACTTTAATTTTGTGGCACATAATTTAATGGCGGGTATATAAGATAGCAGACTATAATGCTCTTACTTAATTAAGTTCTTATCTTCAAAGGGTTCCAATGTTTAAATTTCTTTTAAACAGAGTTAAAATACCATTTAAAAGGAGAAGGCTAGTTCGCTAATTTGTTTTTAATTTTGCCAAAATGCTTCAATTTTACCTTAGCTATCAAAAATGGAAAATATATGTAACATAACATTAAAATTGGCAACCGTAAACAAATATTTTTGGACGCTTTCGATTATCACTAAAAAAATTGTTTTAACACATGAGCAAATCGATATACATATAATACAAGCGGCAATTTTTTACAATCAGCCTTTTTTGAAAACAATTTTTAACAAGTATGAATGTATAGTCGGGCGTAGCCGACCATATGATACCCTACACCAGTCAGTATGTATGTTAAAAATGGGTATTATTTAAAAAAAATAAAGCATTTGGTTTGTTTTTTAACTTTATTTCGGAATATTTTTACTTTTTTTTGGCAAAAAAAGAGATTTTTTAAGAGGGCTCAAAGGGGAGTAGGGCAAAATATGGCCCTATCCTTAAAAATGTTGTTAGGGGGACTTAGGTCTTCTTCAATATTATTTATGTAGAATTTAAAAGTGTTATTAGTGTTTGTAAGTAAATTTTGACCTTTAAGTCATTTTCTGAAGGAGAGTTTGTTTGGGGGATAGGGTCAAATGAAGCCCGATCATTACAAAAATCGGTAGTGTCATTTAAAGTTCTATAAAACTAAGTTTTGTCGACTTTTGTTAACATAATATATCATTTAAATTAATTATAAGCCAAAAGGCCCTATTTGGGGGGTACGGTTGTATGGGGGCTAGTCGAAATAATGGACCGATTTTAACCATTTTTAATAGGCTTCGTCCTTGTGCCAAATTTCATCCAATTATCTTGAAAATTGCGGCCTGTACCTTGCGCACAAGGTTTACATGGACAGCCAGCCAGCCTGCCGGACGGACGGACATAGCTTAATCGACTCAGAAAATGATTCCAAGCCGATTGGTATATTTTAAGGTGGGTATAGGACGAATATTTTTCTATGTTACAAACATCAGCACAAACCCAATATACCCTCCCCACTAAAGTGGTGTAGGGTATAATGAGTGTGTGTTTGTTTGTATGTTTATATGTTTGAACGCTATAGACTACTAAACGGCTCAACCGATTTGCTTGAAATTTTCACTGCGTATTCCTGTATATCTGGAATAGGTAATAGGCTACTTTTTATTTTGAGTCAAATTAAATACAGTAATTCCTTTATCTTGGAAACTATTACAGTTAGAATCTTAGACAACTTATACAACTAAATTCTTAAAATTTTGCACGAAGAACTTTAATATTCAGAGCAAACTTTCATCTGAGTGGGTTTGCAAAGCCCATATGAATAAAATAGAAAGATTCGTATATCTGAGAAACTGTTAGAGATAGAATCATTAAATTTCACTTGAAGAATTTTGAAATTCATCTGAGTATTATATAACGAGCGAACTTTTAATGAGAACTATGAACAAAAAATTGTTTATCTAGGAAAATAAATATAGTTCTAGATTTATCAAATTTTGCTTATATATTACATTAATATTCATCTAAACATTTTGAGGATAAAGGGCGGACTTTAATCTGGGGAGCTTCAAGCCCCTACATGAATTAAATAGAAAAAATAGTTTTCTAAGAAACTATTAGAGCTTGAATCCTAAAATTTTATATAAATAACTTTGACATTCATGTGAACATTTAGAAAATAATGGGCGGGATTTCAGTGGGGGCCTTGGCCCACTGACAAATCTCCTAGAGAAATTCCAGTATTAAATATGGATTCAGTGCAGATCTGTTATATAAGTCTTTAATTTTATTAAGTCTAAAAATAAAACAATCTTGTATTGTTTACGATAGATCTATAAATACAAAACAATAAAAAGAAACCAATGTAATCAAAACAAAATTCCTAACAATATTTAAAGATAAATAACAATATAATAGTAGCAAAAAGCTAAAATATGTTCTACTATATTATTCATTGAAACCAGCTACACCACTCGCTAAGTCAACATATTTACAATGGAATTTATTAAAATTTAATTTAAACTATAATATATGTATACAACAAATCTATGGTCAACCCTCAGCCAGTCGGAGTCAATTTGTGAAGTAGTAAAATTATGCATTTTTTGGTTTAAATCAATTATGACGGGTTTTACAAACAACTGAATTTAATATAAAAAGAATCGGTTTAACTAATAAGACATTTTTATGTGAAAAAAAACAACAACAATAATCGGCTGCGGCGGTCAAAATCAATACCATTATAATCGCCGCTGAAGAAAAGAAATAAAATTCTTTATACAAGAGTAATACATAATGCATTGATGAAAAATACATATAAATCTTATTATTTGTAGGTGGTTTTAAAGCAAAACAATACGACCAGACAACTAACTAGCTAGACATCATTTGTTTATGAACAACAAAAAATATTCTTTTACAAACAATACATAACATCTATTTTAAGACCTCCATTTAGTTAGTCATTATCATCTCTGGTCAAAAATATTAAATTTAGAAGTATAAATAAAAGAGGTCGTTTCATAACGTTATACAAACAGAAACATTTTAGATTTCAAATAGAACACAAAAACAATTAACTTATTCAACATGCGTACTTTCATTGTAAGTAGATTTAACTATTAGTCAATAAATTAAAAAGGATATTAAGTAAAGTTATTATTGTACTTTTACTTAAAGGTTTTATGCCTGCTAGCAGTTGCTTGTGCCGACAAATTGGGTTACAACTACCAACCTGTTGGTCATTCAGATTCTGGTTTATCTTTCCAACCTGGATCTGGTGTTGGTGGTTTGGATTCCGGTGCTTCCTATGATGCTCCTTCATACTCAGCTCCTGCTGAGTTCGAAAAGGAATTCTTCTCATTCTCTGCTCCCGAAAGTGAATTTGAAGATCCCAATGCCGCTCAAAAGATTGCCGGTAGTGTGAAACAAGGTCTTCGTGTTGTCTTCATTAAGGGACCCGAAAACAAGGGACTAGAAGATGCTGCACTCGCTTTGGCCAAACAAGCTGCTAATCAAAAAACTGCCATTTATGTCCTCAACAAACAAGCCGATATTGGAGATTTGGCCAACAGACTCAATGCTCTCAACAAGAACAACAACAACAAACCCGAAGTTCACTTTGTCAAATACCGCACACCTGAAGATGCCGCCAACGCTCAAAAAGCTATCCAAAGTCAATACGATTCTTTGGGCGGGCCTTCTCAATCTCACAATGGTGGTGTTGCTCCCGTACTTAACTTCGCTTCTCAAGCACCAGTACAAGCTCCCTCAGTTCATGCTCCTGGTAATGCTTACTTGCCTTCATCTGTGTTCCGTCGTCGTTTATAAGTAATAAGACGAACGTAGCCAAAGAGACTGATCATTTATTATTTTTTATTTTGTTGTTAGTTTGTTAATAACTTTGTTATATTTTAAATCGAATAAATTTTTCTTTAAGTATTGATTTCAAAAACAAATGCATATTTAATCTATAAAGTTGCTTATGGGAAATTTTTTATTATTAACGCTTTTTGCGAGGAATAGTTTTCTAAGAAAATCAGCTATATTTGACACAAGAGAATGGTCAATTGAACTTTAATAACAGTTATTTAGAAAAACCCCACATTGTCAAATTTTTGCAAGTGACATTTATTAAAAACGCTCTTGTTGCAAGTGTTATAAATATAAAACAAAAATATACATTTTTTGCAAAAATTTCAATATTGTAGATTAAGAGAATAAACCGTGAAAAGAAAATAATTATTAATTTCAATTATTTCTATGTGGCTCCGCATTTCATTCTCTTGCAATATTTTACATTACAGATATGTGGTATATTGTTTTGTCATTCCGTAGGTAATACATTAAAATGTTGGTTATCGACCCACAGAGGAATATATATTCTGGATCCTTATTAAATTCTAATTCGGTCAACAAAATGTTGTAAGGATAGGTCAATAATTGACCCTAACAGTTATACCTCTAATTTCAGACTTAACATAAATAAATTTTATTTGAACAAATAACGCTTGAATTTTTTTTTTGAGAATCGGTCTATGATTGAACTTACCCCTCATAAAGCCTCCTTCAGAAAATAACAAGTACATGTTCCTACATTTTTGTAGGAACATAACTCGTTACTCCGAATTTGATAATGTTTGGTCAATAACTGACCCTAGCCCAAATGAAAGGTTCCCTTCAGAGTGATAAGCATGCTCTATACAAAACAAAATCTATGTACTTACTAAATTTTATGAGTATCGGTTCATAATTGAACCTACCCGCAAATGATGTAAAAGTATTAGATAATAGCCATCAAATATTTACCAAATTTGATGACTGATCTCATTTTACAGAAATAAATGCAGTAAGTGCAAAGTTTAACGTTTGATATCCTTTAAAAACAAGGCTGTATCTATAGAAAAAACATAATTTTTTTATTACTTTTCAGGTGGTGTATCCTCAAATCACAAAACTTATTGGTAACTTTTAAAATTGACGAAATAAATGAAATTATAGTGAAGTGTAAAACCGCTGTAGAATACTTCCATCGAAAGCCAGCAACAAGTTAAATGAAATGTACAATCAAATTTGAAAAAGAAATTTTAAAACTCATAAATATCACTCCAACAAGGTGGAATTCTACTAGGGTTGCCAGCCTGGCTGGATTTGGCTGGATTGTCCAGCTTGTTTGATGCTTGTCCAGTTTCAAGCTAAAATTTAATTTGTCCAGCTAAATAGATTTTTTTAGTACACTGCAATAGTTTGCAATAATTAGACCCTCCACCACCATCAGTGGTTATAGAGGGTATAAATCAGTTTGTCATTCCGTTTGTAACACTAAGAAATATTCATCTAAGACCCAACAAAGTATATATATTCTTGATCCTTTTGAAATTCTGAGTCGATCTAGATGTCCGTCTGTCTGTCTGTATAAAACACTCACGTTAAAACGAAGCAATCGAACTCCATAAAATTCACTCAAAATATTCATTGTTATCCTAAGCAGTTTGGTGTTGAAAATCAGCAAGATCAGTGAAATAGTTTCAGAGTTATGAGTAAAAATTTAAGACAACCTCGAAAAAATTGCAATTTTTCACATATTTATTTGTACTTTTCACAAAAACTATTGTAGATAAATTGATAAATTTTGTCAGAGATACATCTATTGGCGCCAGAATCAACATTGTTAAAAATCGGAAAATTGGTTCATAATTTCATTTACCTCCCATATAAATGTACATATTCCCGGAAAATGTGTTTATTGGTAATAACTTTCGTTACAATATCGATATCTTCACAAAATTTTACAAATTAAAGTTTTATGTCAATACAATTCATATCAAAAAATAAAAAAATACCTTTTGCGATTCTGATCATGAAGATAACCTTTTTTTACAACATTCCTTCAGAGAATAAATCAAAATTCGAACGGTTTGCAAGATGCAGTCCTGAGAAAATTATCACTTTTTTCAAAAATGACACCGAAGCCCCAAATCTTTGGGGGCCTATAAATAAAAAAGTACATGACTTTGGGCAAAACTGAAAGACACGGGTCTTCTTATTTTTGGTGTTTTATCATATAGTGGTGCCCGTATATGGTTATGCAACCATAACTTAAAAAGTTACACACAGTCTTATACAATACATTCTAATAAAAATTGAAAATATTCTTTTTTTAATTTGGAAAAACGAACTTTATAGCATATTATGGTAAATTGGCGATATAAGGGTCATGCCACTTTTTCATTTTAAACTATTTGAATGAATTTGTAATTATGTTGCTTACCAAGTTCTTGCTGATCTTTATGTCACAATCATCACTAAAAGCATTACACCTGTTACATAAAGTTCATATCAAAACTATTTTTGAACAATGGAATTGAAATTTCTTAAATCTAACATGCATCGAAATTGGTTCAGATGTTTAAAATATTTTTTGCCCATACCATACTACAGGACTTGCCTTTTACTGCAGAAGAATTTAGCTATATTTAGCCAAATTTATTATCATATGAAAAAGTAACTAAAAATATAACAATATATAATTATATTATATACTTTTTTATAATATACTTGTGTATGGAAAAGTAGCTATTCCTACATTCTTCCCGATATACCTAGTAAGTAAAATTGTTTCTACAGCACCTTCCTAGCTGGAACACAAGTATATCAAAAAATATCTACAACAACTTTCTATTTAAAATACATGTGTATTAAGAAGTATCTAAAAATATGTATGTTTTTTAAAAAATGCTACCTAAATACATGTTTCTACAATTTCATTCATAAGCATAAGGCCATTCCAATCATTACAAGATCATGATCCTAATTTTAAGCAACAAATTTTGCTTAAAATTCATCTAAACATTGAAAAAATGTTGATCCATAAATATTTTTCGATAAATGAAAAATTTTTTGTTGATTAAATTACAGCACACTTGATTTTTTTATATTATAATTTTATGTTCTCATATACAATGTTAATCACTCGTATATTAAAATGTAATGCAGAAAAAAATTTATTAAAAATTTAAACTTCATATCCAGATTTTATATACAAGTAAATAAAATTATAAGTAACACAAAGTAAAGCACACAACATGGGTTACAATTCCGAGTACTCTGAAAATTTTCTATGGGGTTGATTTTTTATATTTTAATTTTCTGTTCTCATATGCAATGTTAACCACAAGTATATTAAGATGTAATGCAAAAAAATTAAACTTCATATCCAGATTTTATATACAAGTTAATCAAATTATAAGTAACATAAAGTAAAGCACACAACAATGGTTACAATTCCGAGTACTCTGAAAATTTTCTGTGGGGAAATATGAATTTATAGTCGGACATTGCCGTCCATATAATACCCTACGCCAGCCAGTAAGTTAAAATTGTGGATTATTTTTTAAGAAATAAAGCATTTAATTCGTTTTATTGTGGAATATTTTTACTTATTGTTAACAAAAAAGAGATTTTCTACAAGAGGGCTCATAGAGGAGAATAGGGAAATATGGGCCTACCCTTACAAATTTTGTTAGATGAATTTACGTCTACTTAAAAGTCATTAAGTCGATTTTAATCGTTTTATTAGTAATTATAAGTTAGTTTTGACCTTCAAGTCATTTTCTGAAGGTTAGTTTGTTTGGGGGCTAGGGTCAAATGAGGTCTGATCACTATAAAAATTAGTATTGTCATTTATTGTTCTACAAAACTAATTTTTTTCTGATTTTTATTGACATTATAAAACATTTAACGTAATTATGAGCCCTATGCAGTTGTATGGTTGCTAGGAGAACTAATGCACCGATTTTAACCATCAATCAATAGCGTGCGCACAAGGTTTACATGGACACACGGCAGACTGACGGACATAGCTAAATCGACTCAAGTGATTCTGAGGCGATTGGTATAGTTTAAGGTGGGCCTACGGCCAATATTTTTAGGTGTTACAAACTTAAGCACAAACCCAATATACCCTCCCCACCAGAGTGGTGTAGGGTATAAATATTTTCAATTTTTTCTGGGCAGTAACTTGATAAGAAACAATTTTTTGCTAAAACAGTGGTTTCCATTGTATTTTTGATGTTCATCTATTGACATCCGATTAATCAGCGTGTTTAAAGTACAAATTTAAAAATTCCTATTTTTTGAGAAATCTTTTAAACTTTAATGTGGATTTACTCAACATTTTATTATTGTGGCATACCGCAATACTCAACATTTTATTATTGTGGTAACTGCAATAAGCCCTTCATATTAATAAAATCTATTTAATTTTTTCCATTTTTCATCTAAAATGATCATTATACGTCAAAATAAAGTGTGTGGCGGAGAGATATCCATAAAAAGTCCAGCGATATAGTTTTGTGCGTGAAAGGGATATCCGGCTAGATGAGGAGTTTTTACCTTTCGACTTTGATTGATTTACAATGTTTAGTTATGACAAAAGTATAAACATATCATAGAAGGTGTTATTACTTTAAGACATTTTTCTATGAAGCACAATAAATAATAACTACGGACATAATTCAAAATATAATCTTAATGAGGTTATTTAAGAAATTGGTATAAGTGCCTGATATGATATAACTACCGTAAATATAAACAGTAAGTAGTTTATACAACACACAATAAATATGCGTGCTATTATTTTTGGAAACGTAAATATTTATGTAAATGCAAAAATGACAAATAGTTTCAACAAAGACATCAAAAGATTAGAAAATCTCCAAACAAAAAAACATGTTTCGGTCAAAAGCTTAGATGTACAAAAACAAATACCAACTAATAGATACAAGTATGATACTACCAAAATGCAAGTTCACTGGTAATTAACCATAGAAATCTAGAAATTTGTAGGAGGTTTTCAATAAACCAGCATATTTTTTTATAAACAAATAAAAATAATGTTTACAATAATTTTAATAAGACCATAAACACAAATCAAGCTTTAAAGTATAAATAAAGAGGTCAGCATTAAGATTGATTTAAACAGAAACAGTTTAGATTTCAAATCGTTAGAATCTCAAGAATCAGACTACATTCAATATGCGCGCTTTTATTGTAAGTGAAATATGTGCATCAAGCAAATAAATTATAGCAATTAAAAAAATCCTATTTATTTTTAAGGTTATGTGCCTAGTGGCAGTCGCCTGTGCTGACAAATTGGGTTACAACTACCAACCTGTTGGTCATTCCAATTATGGTTTATCTTTCCAACCTGGATCTGGTGTTAGTGGTTTCGATGCCGGTGCTTCTTATGACACTCCTTCCTACTCAGCTCCTGCTGAGTACGACAAGGAATTCTTCTCATTCTCTGCTCCAGAAGGTGAATTCGATGATCCCAATGCCGCTCAAAAGATTGCCGGTAGTGTGAAACAAGGTCTTCGTGTTGTCTTTATCAAGGGTCCCGAAAACAAGGGACTCGAAGATGCTGCACTCGCTTTGGCCAAACAAGCTGCCAATCAAAAAACTGATATCTATGTTCTCAACAAACAAGCTGATATTGGTGATTTGGCCAACAGACTCAATTCTCTCAACAAGAACAACAACAACAACAGACCCGAAGTTCACTTTGTCAAATACCGTACCCCTGAAGATGCTACCAATGCTCAAAAAGCTATCCAAAGTCAATACGATTCTTTGGGCGGTCCTTCTCAATCTCACAATGGTGGTGTTGCTCCCGTTCTCAACTTTGCTTCTCAAGCCCCAGTACGCGCTCCTACAGCTCATGCTCCCGGTAACGCTTACTTGCCTTCATCTGTTTTCCGTCGTCGCTTGTAAGCGATAAATCGCACGTACCTAAAGAGACTGATCATTTATTATTTTTACTTTTTTGTTGATTATGTTATTAGCTTTTAAATAAATAAACACTTATATATATTTAAAAAGAAAATTAAAGTTTTTTTTTAATATTTAATTACTCGCCATTATATATGTATGTATTTTTATATTAAAACTTATAAAGAATTTTTACAAATTTCAAAAATTGTATCCATTCTACATACAATGTCGATTTGTACTTCGAAATGTATTTTTGAAAATATACGATGAAAATTGTTTGCCTAAACTTACAAAGAACGGGTCCAAATGTTCCACCAGCTCTAATAGTTTTAATGAAAAACATTTTACAATTTTATATACCGAGGTGAACAGTTCCATGCATTTTTATGGTTCTCTACTAGTAATATTAAAATGCGTTATTATTCTAATTAATATCCAATTACAGTTTAATCAATTTCAACCTACTTACTTTAACAAAATGAAATTCGACTTTGCAACTGAATATTTTAAACTTTTCTTAGTCTTAAAATATTAGGTTGACATTTTGAAAAATGTCAACATTATTATAAAATGTTAGAACTGTTTGCTAAAATTTACCGCCATATTTTAAATATTTTATGTCGCCAACTATGTATAGCAGAATGATCGCTAATAATAGTTTTAACAAAAACTCCACTGTGTTTTTCATATCAATTGCATTCTTAATTGTACATTATTTATGACATTTAAATTTATACCATATATTGTTTTTATATAAGATGCGTATATTCAAATTCTTGTATATTATATTGTTATTAATATAAAAGAAAATTATTTTAATTTATGAGAATATTTATACAATTCTACTTAATTATTTTTAACCAGTTTGTTAAACTAAGTAGTTGTCATTTACGTATACATACATATAAAAACAATTAATATTAAAGGAAAATTGTCTGAATTCATAACTATCATTAGATTTCCATTAAAATGATGATTAGCCATAATTCTATAATTTTTTTTATAGAATTGAATATATTATAACCACATCAACAATTTTTTAAAATAATGAGCTAAAGGGCAATGAAGACAACTTCAATACAATATGTTAAAAAATATTAAAATAAAAATAATTAAATTTTTTATCAGTATTTTTGGTACCCAAAACTGGTAATCAGGTGGCCCCTAGCCACCTGACTACCCAGGTGACCAACCATTTTAACATGTCCTACAAGGATGTCAATCGTCATTCTACACCCTAAAAAGAGATAGTAAAGAGACGATTGCCTCCGCTCTCGCTTACAAAGGGGACACTAAAGTGACGCATGTCTTCATTCTCGATTACAAAGAGTTTATTTGTGACGAATGGAACAAAAATTTAAAAATTTAAATTGTCTACTCTCTAGAATACTATGGGACAATAATGTGACGATTGACCCTAAAATATCTAAATTTGAGCCAACCAGATGGTGGCATATTAGTAAAAAGTAATAATCATTTCTCCAAAAGATGGGCAAAATTACTACTTTCGGAAGTACAACAAAAAATGTTAAGAGTATAATCTCTAGGTTACTTGAGGACAGTAAAAAGACGACTGTCTCCGCTCCCGCTTACAAGGAGGGCACTAAAGTGACGACTGTCTTAATTCTCGATTACAAAGGGTACATTCGCGAATATGACCCAAAACATACGAATTACGATCATCCAGGTGATTAACTATTAGTGGAAATTACCGTCTTCTTCGTATGCATTGACTCTTTGTCGAACTGCTGGGTACTTTTGCATCATCATAAATCTGACATCTTAGAAGTACAATTATCTTTTCGTAAATAATTTTTATCGAAAGCCGCCAAAATTATAGCAGTTTAAAGTTAAAGTTAAATAATAATTTTAACCTGAAATTCAAAAAAAAAACTGGATAAGGACCAAAAATACAGAATAATTTTACCCAAATATTTTTGATATTCGTGGCTAAATTCGCTTTTTAAGAGTTTTTTCAATTTTTTTTGAAAAATATTTTTATAAAACACACTTGTTTATAGTTTATTTAACATGATGAATTAATACATTAATTTACAATCATTAACAAAAAAAATTACGCATTTATGTTGGATAGATTAAAAGTTATAAGGATTTTAATGTATATATGCATATATTCAAATGCTTTTTAAATGCATAAATCCAAAATGGTTATATATTTTCGCATGGCTTATAGATTCTACTATAAACCTCATTAATGACAGTCTAAAACTATATAATTTTATTAATTTTAATTAGGCTTTATCAGTTTTTCTTAAAAGAAAAACATAACGTTTTCTGCGCACGAGAGACCTTGATGGAATTTTATGAATGGATTCTTTTGAAAAAAAGTGTTTAATGCATAAAGTTGATTTCTAAAAATCTAAAATAAGAAGAGATTTTCCTCTATACATAAACCAAATTCGACACTAAAAGTTTAATCTTTTTAACAAATTTGGTAAGAATAATTTTAAAATTATTGTATTGGAAATCTAATAAACCGAATTAAAATTTGAAAGTTAACTTTATTCCGGAACATTATTTTTGGCAAAAAAGAAATTTTTTACAAGAGGTTATATTGAGGCTAGGCGAAATAATGGACCGGACATAGCTTAAACGATTAAAGGTGAGTATAGAACGAATATATTTGTATGTTACAAACATTAGCACAAACCCAATATACCTCCCCACTAACGTGGTGTAGGGTATAATTACGTATGTATTCCCACATGTATTTTACAGCTTAATATATCAATATATTTTATACATATATGTATCAAACGATATGTAGAACTTTTACAGATGGAAATGTTGACAGTACATATGTAAAATACATGTCGTCTAATACCACCTCAAAGGTTTATTAAAAAATTAAAAAATCACATAACTTAATCTCTAGGTCATTACTGGTAATAACAAGTAATTATTCCTTCATCACTCAGAAGACAGCATTGTATGGCATTAATCGAACAAACACTTCCTTTCTTAATAAAATCTATAAAATAGTTGTTAAAATATTTTATTTTTAAATTAAATTTGCATGGTTTTATATTTATCATATTTATTAATAATTTCCTTAAACATGATTTGGGTTTTACCAAACAAAAACTTTTTAGTTTAATTTAAATCTAAAATATTTTTTTCTGGTACAAATAAATTTATTCAAATTTAGTTTCGTTCGCTTTTATAATTTTATGTTCGATATTAATTAGTTTCTATTATGTTACAACTTATTATGGACATTGGCAAAGATATGAAATATTTTTTCATAATTATTATGCATTAATTAATAAACAAATAAAAACGGTAATAAAAAAATAAAATACCATTGAACAAAAACAGCGACTTCGTCATAATTGACTGGATGGATGAATCATTGCGGAATGCGGTTGATAAACATAAACATAAATGCGGCATCATTTAACAAACTAAAGAAGTAACCTGATTATCGTTTATCAAAATTAATTAACTGTCAAGTAAAAACTACATATACCAAAAACAATTAACGGTTTAAGTATGTACTAAAAATATTAATAAGTATAAAAAGTAAATATTCTTAGAAGAATTAGGTTATTATATAAGAACATTTCAGTTAAGTTTAACGAAAAAACGTCTAATAATTAAAATGCGCACTTTTATTGTATTGTGTTTGGTGGCTGTGGCTTATGCCGACAAATTGGGTTACAATTATAGGCCTGTCGAACACTCAAGTTCAGGATTATCGTTTACACCTGGTTCTGGTATTGGTAGTGGCTTTTCTGGGCCTGCTTCTTATGATGGCCCCTCTACAGCTGCAGAATATCAAAAAGAATTCTATACATTCAGTGCACCCGAAGGTGCTTTTGACGATCCAGAGGCAGCCCAAAAAATTGCTGGTGCATTGAAAAAGAACCTACGTGTTGTGTTTATAAAGAATCCTGAAAACAAGGGTTACGAAAACGCTGTTCTTGCTTTGGCCAAACAAGCAGCCCAGCAAAGGACAGCAATCTATGTTCTTAACAAACAACATGACATCTCCGCCTTGGCAGACAAATTCAATGCCCTGAACAACAATAAGAACCAGAAACCCGAAGTACACTTTGTCAAATACCGTACTCCAGAAGATGCTGCCAATGCGCAAAGAGCCATTCAAAGTCAATACGATTCTTTGGGAGGTACTTCTCACAACCACAATGGTGGTGTTGCACCTGTACTTAATTTTGCTTCACAAGATCCCATCCGCCAAGGACACGTTCAATCACCTAACAGTGCTTATTTGCCTTCCTCCGTTTTACGTCGATTACGTTATTGAGGTTTGTGAACAATTTTTTGATTTTTCGACTGAAGTTTTTCAAAAATTGTTATTTTACACACATATTTATATTTACTTATAATAAAAATCGAAAAAGTATTTTTAATTTAAAAGAAATTAAATGTCTGTTTATTGATAAAAACGAATCAAATTAATTCAAAGATTCCAAATTGTAACTTGCAAAAATCCTCATGATCTTCATACAAAGGCATTCATCAAACTATATATAGCGAATTATTTATTCAAAAGCAAAAAGTAGTTAATTTTGGGGTGAATAACTACTTACCCAAACTTCGACATCGATTAGGGTAGGTAGGTAGGATATGATCCGAACGAAATGGGCTAAAGGTTTGAAACTATTTACAAATATTCTCTAAAGATTTGTTTGGTATTGAATGTGGACAATATCGATCCACGTTTTCGGATAAACCCCATACAAGTGGTCCCCCGAAAAACAGCTTTAACGGGCATATCTGTTTTAGAAGTAAGAAAATAGAGATGAAAACCGTCATAAATTGGTTTCATATGGGCCAAAATCTCCCTACCAAATTTTATGAGGAACAGTCTATAATTGACCCTACCGCCATATAAGGTCGCCTTCAGAAAATGGCTATAACGCTATTACTCATTAAAAATACGAGTTATATAAAATTATAAAAACGCTCATTACTTAACTAAAAACAAGTAAGAGTACTACTTTACTATGCCGAACCTTGATATTATCATGAGATTTTGGCTTAGGGTAGGGTCAATTATGGACCGATTTTCATAAAATTCGGCAGAGAGATTTGTGATCATAAGAATCTAGCTTGTGTTGAATTTCAACGCTACACTCGTATTTTAAAGCAAGTAGTGAGCGTTTAAGTCATTTCCTGAGGGGACCTTTTATATTAAGGGTAGGGTTAATTGTGGACCGATGCTCACAAAATTCGGTAAATAAATTTGTGATCGTAAGAAACTTACTTATATCGAATTTCAGCGCTAAACTCGTATTTTTAAATCAGTAATGGGCGTTAAAGTCATTTTTTGGAGAGCACCATATACATATGATTAAGGACCGATCCTCATAAAATTTGGTAAATAGATTTTGGCTGATATAAAACTTGTTTATGTCGTATTTCATCGCTATAGTCGCATTTCCAAAACAGTTATGACTGTTAAAGCAGTTTTTTTTGCCAATTGTATGGGGACTATACGAAAATGTGGACCGATATTGCTCATTTTCAATACCAAACAAACCTTACCTATAGCAAATATTTGTGTAAACAGACATGGCTAGATCGTCTTAAAAATTAATATGGAACCAGAATATATATACTTTTATGGGGTATAATCAATATTTGGAAGTGATACAAACGGAATGATAAAATCAATGAATTTTCTATAATATTGCACAAAGAAACATAAAATTAAACACTCAGAGTGCTGTGTGATTTTTGGTACTTTTTCATTCTTTGAGTGGTATTTTTGGGTTTTATTCAATTGATACTAGAAACATATAATCACAAATATTTTTTGATCAGTAGTATCTAGAAACTTGTTAATATAATATTTTTTGTTCAGAATAAAATGTGATATGAAAGGTTGTTGTGTAAAACCTCTTAATAAAATATTATAGATAAGACAATCATTCATTTCACATATTATTCAGAACAAATATTTTTATAAAAAAAATTAGAAATTCCTGATCCAAAAATATATACAAATTGATACAATTGTAATTCAAGTGGGAAGTAGTATATATGAAAATAAAAATATAAAAGAGGGAGGTGATTTTTAGTCTTTATCGGATACCTCTTGCATTTTTAATACTTAATATTGATCCTAAACACGCACCATACTTATTGAATACAAATTTATGTATAAAAAGTGAGTTTGAGCAAGAAATGTTAACATAAATTTTATTAGTGGAATCATGTAAAAGGAGCTCCCAATAAATTTGTTCAGGAAACATATATTTGAGTATTTTTTCGCTTTTTGGGAGATTTATTCACATTTAAAATAGGGAATTATTTATTTTATGATCAAATCATTTCTCAAATTAAAAAATTAAATTATTCTCCATATTTGGGTAGTTGTTTCATTATATTATTTTTATCACACTGAAATTAAAGGTTGACTATTTGGCCTTAAATTTAAATTTTTCGTAACATTTTTTTACTTTTAAAATAAATAATTTTATTAAACAATTAGTTTATTAAACAATTAACACATAATACAGTACTAATCTTTAGCACAACTGAAAATACGAATTCCTTGCACTTCACTCTTAAACACGGAAGCGACGGAATACGGATGATGGTAGGTACACACTGTTGGGAGATTGAACTGAACCATGAGAAATTATAGGAGCTTGGGAAGCAAAGTTAAGAACAGGAGCAACACCTCCGTTGTAATTTTGAGTGGTACCACCCAACGAATCGTATTGGCTTTGAATAGCTCTTTGAGCATTAACAGCATCCTCTGGAGTGCGATATTTAACAAAGTGTACTTCGGGTCTGGCATTTTGGTTGTTGTTTATGGCATTGAATTTTTCGGCCAAAGCAGAGATGTCATGCTGTTTGTTGAGCACATAGATAGCAGTCCTTTGTTCGGCAGCTTGTTTGGCCAAAGCAAGTACAGCATTTTCGTATGCTTTGTTTTCTGGGTTCTTAATGAAAATAACGCGAATATTCTTCTTCAAAGAACCAGCAATCTTTTGGGCTGCTTCTGGATCATCGAAAGCACCTTCTGGGGCTGTAAATGTATAGAATTCAGTATGGTAACCACCGTTGCTAACAGGTGCATTATAAGATACAGGACCAGCTAAACCGCCACCTACACCTGAAGAAAATCCAGAAGTATGTGGAGCACCATATGATGAGGAACCACCCACAGAACCGGGAGTAAATGATAATCCAGAGTTTGAGTGTTCAACAGGTCTGTAGTTGTAACCCAATTTGTCGGCGCAAACCACAGCAACCAGACACAATACAATAAAGGCGCGCATTTTGCTTATTGATGTGTTTAACTCCGTTCTTTACGTTAGTTGTCAACTTTGAGTTGATCTAATCGAATGACGACTGTTGACATTGAGAGAGGTTTTATATTTCAGAATTTAAGCCAGGCCATTCGTAATAATCTCCCCTTTCTGCTCTAATGTATTCATGTATATTTTTAGCTATAGTTTAAATAGAACGGTTGTCGACGACAACGTTTTTACCACTACCGGTTGTTGGGGGATAATTATATTTTAACTTGTTTACACTTCTAATAGCAAAAAGTAAGAATAAATAAACCAGCTTTTATTTTATAAAAGTTATCTGTACATATCGATTTTTATATGGATTAGGAAAAGTTTCATTAGTCTTTTTGATTTTGTTTCGAGTTTGATTCTTTGTATTCGCATTACTAAAGGTACGTTCACACCTATCAAATATTTGACGTTTTTTATCAAATATTTGTTTGCTGTAATGTGAACACAAAATATTTTTGAAGAGCATGCAAAATATCAGCTGTTTTTCGTGAAACATTTTTACTTTTCAACCTACAAATATTTTCTTAGTGTGAACAAAATGTGAACACCAAACATGAAACATTTTTGTTAAACGTTTTAGAAACAATATAATAATATTTTTTATGATTTCATAGAAATTTCTACCTAAAAACAAAAAATTAAATACATTTTTATTTCATAATGTGCTTAAAATGAGTATTTCTATTTTGACGTTTTGTTTGAAGAAACAAAGCCAAACACAATTCAATACAAATAGTAAAAGTTTGTTTGCCCGGTGTTCACATTGCAACAAATAATTTCGTAAAGCAATTGACGGATAAAAAGTAAAAAAACAAGATTTTGTTTGCAGGCAAGGAGGAACATAACAACAAGAACAGCTAATGCGCAACCAAATCAAAAGCCAAAAATATATGTGTTTATATTTACTAAAAAGCTATATCATTAAATAATAAATTCTATATATTCTAAAATTTCATTTAATATTGTTTTTCATCAAAATTTTACCACAAAAAAATACAAATTACATTTCAATACCTTGTGCAAGTGGAAAAGAGATATATAGACTTGCACAATGAATGGAAATTACATTTCAATACCTTGTGCAAGTGGAAAAGAGATAGATAGACTTGCACAATGTATTGAAATTACATTTCAATACATTGTGCAAGTGGAAAAGAGATAGATGGTGGATCTTTACTGTCATGTTGTTGCTATTTAGTATAGTCAATGTAGCGAAAACCTTGGTTGTTTGGAACGGTTTTTAACGATTTCAAAAAAATCGCTATAAGCCCGGAAATAACCAAATTATAAATAATTTTCATTAAATTACATATCTATAAAATTGAAAATTATAGAGAATTGTTTATTAATATGTTTTTATATCCATGAATATAATAAATAATTGTTTAAATAAATTGAGTAATAAATTAATTAAATAATTTCTCAATAAATTCGCGGACCCCCATACATATTTTAATATCTTATTGTTCTAAATATGTAATTTTTCATCCGAAAATTGTCATAGTCCATAAATCCCAAGGTCAAACAGATGTAGATATGTCATTTCTATAAAATATTCCCGTAAATTGAGAATAATTAATATTTCAGAGTAGTTTCAATTGCTTGTTTTTGAAGATAGAATGACTTCATTGTTGAAATGCTAACATGATGTTTAATTTTATGATCGTGAGATCTTTCACGTTCACTTTTCTTTAAGGTAACGAAAAGGTTTCTTCATCAAATATCGTCTACATGTGCTTAAAGAGTCACGTTGCAAAAATTTTTTGCGATTGCAGACGGGTTATCAGAGTATGTTAGCTAATTTTTCGGGAAAATAATATAAGAAAGTTGAACTGCTTCGATATTGTTGCGGAATGCGTTTATCCGCATAATATATGACTTGAACTCTTTGCGAAAGTACTGTGAATTTTACTGCATGCTTTTGACTATTTATGCATTTTCTGATGTTAATTTAATAATATTGGTCGACAAAATCAAGTTAAAATCTGTGTATCACGTCGGAATGGAATATTTATATTTAAAATTACCTGGATTAACGTATTGAAGACGAATAAAGAGTCACCTCAGTTTCGGAAATATATTATTTTAGTCCTTTCAAACAAGAACACTTTTGTTTTACAATTTGACAAACTTAAATCTGCGATAAGGTTGTTCTTGAATTATGAAATGTGGCCTAACTTCATACTCCGAGATAACAGTATCTCTTATTTAATTGCAATTTGGGAACCGTTGGACTAGACTGCAAACTAGACTATAGATGCATATATTATGTAGTATAACTATATATAGTATGTTGTTACCAACCAATAAATAACAAAACAAACAACAAAAATAATAATTATCATTAATTTACGCAATTGCTTGAATTTTAATTAAATGTCACAAATTTGTCTCAGATTTATATATTATAAAAAATAAAATAAAACCAGTCATATAAGCGACTATTTACATTTTTGTATGAGGTGATAACACTCTTTTTCAGAAAATAAACAAAGAACAGCTGTCATTGACGCTGTTTGATCTTACGTTTGGTTTGCAAGATCAAATAATTATTTTACCAAAATGACGTAAATTATTTGACTTTTGGTGTTCACATTGATGAAACAATGAGAAAATATTTATTTGCCAGTAAATCAATTTGTTTTATGAAAATCATCCGCATTGCTGTTTGTTAACATGAAATATTTTATGTTCAGATTTGACAAACAAAGTTTTTTCAATCGTGTTATATATTAATATTATACACTTTTATTATAAAAATTTAATTTTAAACCTAATAAAAATAGTTAAAATTAAAACAAATTGCCAAATTGTTTTTTTTTGCATGAAAATATACGATATACTGTGGCTGCAAAACATGTATGTGTTTGAACCAAATTATTTTTGCACTATTTGATAAAACAATACCATCAAATATTTATTCAAGTCTGAACATGAAATAAATATTGCATTTATTTGACGCAACTTTATAAATATTTATAACAAATATTTGGACCAAATATTTTACAGGTCTGAACTTAGCTTAAGGTAAACAAAATAAAAAAATATATATTTATAAAAAAATGTACCTACATCAGAGTTGTCAGCCACAAAATAAAAAGTTATTGTTAAGCATTTAAACAGATATGTTTTAATTTTAGTAATAATTTGTTAGTATTCGCACTTTACACTTTCACTATTTATGATTTTATTTATTCGGAAGCATCGAAAAACGTCCTTCAATCGAGGATATCAGAAAAGAGATATCTTCCATTTTTTATTTCTTCACAAAAAGCTTATAGTGTTCACAAAATTTATAATTAAATTTTTTGCTGAATACAACTAGGTCTGAAAAAATCAATAGTTTATTAACAAAAACTCTTAATTTTTAAATTTGTATGTATATATATTCTGGGTCCTTATTAAATTCTAATTCTAGCCATGTCCGTCCGTCTGTCTGTTGAAAGCACGGTCGAGTCTGAACGGAAAGAGCTAGAGAGTTCAAATTTTTTTACACGTTTTTGCATAGTCCCTATACAAATGGCCCCCTTAAAAACAGCATTAACAGTCATTTTAAAAATGTGATTATAGCGACCAAATTCGACATAAGTCAAATTCTCTTTACCAAATTTAATGAGGATCAGTCCATAATTGACCCTATCCTTAATATATGGTCCTCTCCAATAAACGACAAAAGTAAGTTTCTTACTAGTAAAAATCTGTTTACCTAATTTTAAAAAGAACGATCCATAACACAAATTTTGGGTCTTCGAATCTTTCCCTAACAAGACCAACAGGAAATATAAGTAGGCAAGTAATAGACGCAATTCCCTAAACGGTTTTATAAAGTTAGCTCATATTGTTAATTTAAAGGCATTTTAAACATATTTTTTCACTCAAATTTTCTCATATGTAAATTTTCTCATATGTATCAAAAAATTTGGAGCATGATCCTCTCTGATTTTGATGAAATTTGGTACACACATTATTTTCATACATACAAAATTTTAATTTCTCTAAAATTTCCAAGTACGTTACGATTTTGATTTTATCGCGATTTAAAGTTTAAATCTAAAACAGTTTTCCTAAGGAGCGTTAAATTTGATATTCAATATTTTCTAACATATTTATCCGATTTTAATAATTTTAGACTGTAATTAATGTTGAAATATTATGATTTTAAAATAAGAATAATTATATTAAAAATGTACTTGAGTAAAGTGTTTCTTAACAAACAGCATCTCCCATTTTCATTATTCCTATACTAAAACTTGATTATAATATCAGCAACAACGTGTAAAAAATCAGTGTTGGTCCATGAAGGGATAGAAAATCAAATTTTAGTAAACTAATCAATTTTACTTCCATACAAATTTTAATATTTTTCAATTTTAGTTTTTGATAAATCAAATAAAATTTTAACATTTCTATTAGAGTATTTACTAACAACTATTAAAATAGATAGAAAATTAAAGCGCACAAAGTATAAACATTAATAAATTTAAATATCTAGGGCCTTTAGTAATTGATTACATATGTACATGAAAAAAACATATATGCTAAAAATTTTTCACAAAATTGCAAAACTTTAAAAGCCTATAAATTAAAAATTCGAGCTAACTTTGGGGATTTTAGTCTACTGGTAGTCTACTATCATTTCCCTTTGGTCTTATTCGGAAAAGATTTTCTTGTTGCACAGTGTAATTATCCCTACCCCCTATATAAGGTCCCAATCAGAAAATGATTTAAACGCTCACTACTGGCTTCAAAGTACGAGTACATTTTTTATAAGCATAAATCTGTCTATCGAGTTTTATGAGAATCGGTCCATAAAAGACACTTCCCCCTATAAAAGGCCCCCTTCAGAAAACTTATTTAACGCACACTACTGTTTATAGCGGAGCATTCCATTTACGGCATATGGTTTGGTGGTGGGTATATAAGATTCGGCATAATCGAATATAACACACTTACTTGTTGTTCTTAAAATGGTACTTTTTGAATATTAAAATTAGACACTAACTGGATATTATAATTCTGAAACTATAAATTTAAGGAAAAAATCTTCGTTTTTAGTTTTTCATCTCGTGATCCTGTGTCCTTTCAAAAGGACCTCAAAGTTTTAAAAAGTAAATTTTTCAAAATATATGTATAAAGATGTATAAAAAATCTTTTAACATTTTTTTGAAAAAAAAAAAAAAATATATTGAAAATTTTAATAGATTTTTAAGGATAAGAAGACAAGACAAAAGATATTTTTTACCGATTTTTATTCTAACAGTATAAAATAAAAATAACACAAAATATTTCCCAACTCGTCATGTTGGTTTGACACCAAATTTGACATTGTTTGATTAGTAAAAGTCAGAAGATCACGAAATGAAAAATTCCCTTAAATTTATAGCATCAGACGAATATCATCCGGTTCTTGTCTAACGAATTTTTTCTCTTTTTGTCGGACAGTGTTATAGAAACTAGAAAATAAACATACAAAGTGCTTAATAAATAATATTCTATATGGACAACATTTTTGTACTTTTTATTTGAATTTTGATTGGGTAGTGAAACAACCAGGGAAAGCAAACTTATACAGATTTGAAGTTGTAATTTTTTCGAACCTACATAAAATTATCCACAGAAGGGATAAATTGGTCTTGCAATAAATATATGATACTATTATGTACGAAATATGAAAAAAAAAAAAAACAAAAACCAAAAGACCAAGCAATACCTCAAACTATTATTAACTATTTTTCTGTATAAGCTAAAAACTATGACAATTTCAATATTAATTTCGAAAAAAGTAAGTACTAAAAGTCACTTCGCGTAATCCGCTTTGAATTTTTGAGAAACATTTATATCATTTTGATAGAAGCCCATAATTTAAATTTTTCTAAAATCTCTTTAATTCCGCTAAAAATTGTAATAGGTTAACTAACTTAAAGAGAACAGCTAATCTAATTTCTTTCTGATAATTTATAACGACTACTTTTTGTATTTCTTTCTTTTTCAAATAAAATTTGTTGAAACAAAAACAAAACAATAATTAAAAATTTACGATATACTACAATATAACTGTACAACACTAACTGCGAATTGAACAAATGTATATGGAACTTATATTACTTCTTGTTTGATTATTGTTGCAATTGAATTAAAAAATTGTACTTACATTTTAATCGAATTTCTTCTGATTGATTGTTTTGAAAAGGATTGAAATTTGCTTTGAACCTTAAAAAAATGGAATGAGCAAAATGTCCACCGCAACTAAAATTTCTATGAGTTCAATATCGGGATTTATCCCAATGAGCTTAATTTCTTCGTAAAATTGCACCGTTTTTATGGCACCTTATGCGTGATGATTGGGGCTATTCATTATTTTACCTTAATTTTCTCAAAAAGAGAAGAAAAATAGACGTAAAAATAAAAATCATTGTCTTTTTAAATAAAATGATTAACAATAATTTTTATTCGAAATCGATTACTCAGTAGTCAACAAAACATAATTTAACAAATCAGTCGTGTTTAAAATTACTTAAAATAATAAAACACTAATAAATCAACCTAATTCAATCTTAGTTACGGAAGACTGAAGAGGGCAAGTAAGCGTTAGCGGGAGCATGAGCAGGGGCAGAGTGGACGGGAGCTTGAGAAGCGAAGTTAAGAACGGGAGCAACACCACCGTTGTGAGATTGAGAAGTACCTCCCAAAGAATCGTATTGGCCTTGGATGGCTCTTTGGGCGTTGGCAGCATCTTCAGGAGTGCGGTATTTGACAAAGTGTACTTCGGGTTTGTTGTTGCTGTTCTTGTTGATGGCATTGAGTTTGTTGGCCAAATCTCCAATATCGGCTTGTTTGTTGAGGACATAGATAGCAGTCTTTTGTTCGGCAGCTTGTTTGGCCAAAGCGAGGGCAGCGTTTTCAAGACCCTTGTTTTCGGGGCCCTTGATGAAGATAACACGGAGACCTTGTTTCACGCTACCGGTAATCTTTTGAGCGGCGTTAGCATCATCGAATTCACCTTCGGGAGCAGAGAAAGTATAGAATTCCTTTTCCAATTCAGCGGGAGCAGTGTATGAGGGAGCTTCATAAGAGACACCATCATTGCCACCACCGAGACCACCGAGGCTGCCACCACCGAGACTGCCACCACCAAGACCACCGAGACTGCCACCACCGACACCTCCGAGACTGCCACCACCAAGACCACCGAAACTGCCACTGCCGAAACCGCCACCAAGGCTGCCACCACCAAGGCTTCCACCACCGAGACCGCTACCAAGGCTGCCACCACCTAGACCACCGAAACTGCCTCCGCCAAGGCTTCCACCACCGACACCACCAAGGGATCCGGAGCCGGGTGTGAATGAAAGACCACTGTCAGAGTGACCAACGGGTTGGTAATTATAACCTAATTTATCGGCGCAAGCCACAGCTACGAAGCACATTACCTATGTAATAAAATTAAAAAAAAATTACGATTAAAATTATTTGTATACAATTGCGAGTGAAAAACTCGATGCTAATCCTTTAGTATTTTGAGAACTTACAACAAAGGCGCGCATTTTAAATTTGATTTGTTCTTTCTTGTTGAGAAGTGAGTTGAACTCTGTCTTTCTGTCGATCGAACTTAGGTTTATATACAAAAAAATTAGAAAAACTATCAGTATCGAGATGATTCAAAAAACAAAAGTCACAACAACGAAATTCCTCAAGTACGTTTTGTTTTTTTTTTTAACTTCTTAATGATGGTCAAATAGAATGATGCGTTGTTTTAGTCATACACTGAATTTGATAAAAAAAATTGAAAAGAGACATCTAGTGTTTATCATTATGTATAATGTGACCTACAAACAGCAAGAACTAGAGATGAAATAAAAAATGCGCTCTAATAGTTGTACATGTAAAACAAGTTCATGAACTCTTTAAATATGGCCTAAAGTGTTACCGCTATTAACACAACCAATAATTTTTGTTGCTATCTTCAGAAAGATGTGACACTAAATATCGCTTACAGTCCACCATAATAATGGCAATCTTAATATTTTAAACTTTTGCTAAAATTTTTCATAAAAACAAACACTACTCATTAACAATTTCATTTAACTCACGTAAAAAATCATTAAAGATATCTATCAGTCTATCAGTTGATAGTTCAGTTTACTTGCTGCTAAATTTATATAACCTGTTTTACTATTGGTAGATCCACATAATCAAATTCTATTGTTTACACTTTTTTTCTATTATTAATTTAACATTTTATAACAGTTGTAAATATAGATATCAATTAATATTTTGACAGGCGCCACCATAATATATAAACGATTTTTAATTTTTGATTATATGCATCATTTTGTGGAATTCCCATTATGCAATTTATCTGAAATATAAACTATATTCGTTCTTAGTAATACTTAGTGTATATTTTTTTTTAAATTAAGGCAATTCATCATAAGCATAATGTAATAAAATGGATTTTTATAACTCATGCTTATATCATATTTGTATAAGTGCCGCATATAAAAATCAAACTTCTAAATAAATAAATAAACGAATCGAAATTAATTTCGATAGTGCTTAATTTTCTCATGATGTTACTCAATACGAAACAAATCGAGTTGTTGCTTCATTGTGGTAAAAAACTTTTATAATATATTTTATAATACTGAACGAAATGCAAACAAAACTCAAAATTAAAAAAAAATATTTAAATTAAAATATAAATATGGAGTATAATTGTAGAGAGGAGTTTTTATGCAAAATATAATATTCCAAGCGATATGTAAATACCACATGGATGTTTGTTTAGTTATTTACTTTTATTTATTTGGCATATATTGGCTGCATTGAACTGTAGTTTCAAATCAAAATTTAGGAGGATAAAATTAAAAATCTGTATTTTCTGAATTTGGATATATAAAGGGGGTTTCAAATATGAGAATCGCGAGAAATTCTAATATTGGGTATAAATATGCTTTTGTGCTGATATTTACAACATCCAACCTTAAAGTATACCAATCGGCTCTGAGTCGATTTAGCTATGTCCGTCCATCCGTCCATGTAAACCTTTGATGAAATTTGGTCAAAGCCTATTGAAGGTCAAAATACACTTATAAACACTAATATCACGATGAAATTCTGCATAAATAACTTTAATGTAGACTTAAATCCCTCTATCAAAATTTGTAAGGATATTTATCTTGCCCCTTATATTTGCCATAAAATTGTCAAGGATTTATTTTCGCATTATCAATTTTTGATTTAAAAGTATTCCATTTATAATTTTTCACAGATTTAATAAAATGCACGTTCTTTCTCATAATTTTTTTCCACAAAAACTTTACTTCGAAAGCAATTTTGAAACTCGAAAGGTTTCATTCGAACGATTGCTCGTTATCGAATGCCAACTTAAGTAATTTCGAAACGTTTTATTGGTTATCGAATAAGAGATTCTAAAAAATAAAAAAACTCGTACGATCGAATACATCTGTATTTTCTGAATTAGGATATATAAAGGGGGTTGAGAATCGCGAGAAATTCTAATATTGGGTATAAACATGCTTTTGTGCTGATAACCTTAAAGTATACCAATCGGCTCTGAGCCATTTAGCTATGTCCGTCCATCCGTCTTCGTGTCCATGTAAACCTTTGATGAAATTTGGTCAAAGCCTATTGAAGGTCAAAATACACTTTTAAACACTAATATCACGATGAAATTCTGCATAAATAACTTTAATGTAGACTTAAATCCCTCTATCAAAATTTGTAAGGATATTTATCTTGCCCCTTATATTTGCCATAAAATTGTCAAGGATTTATTTTCGCATTATCAATTTTTGATTTAAAAGTATTCCATTTATAATTTTTCACAGATTTAATAAAATGCACGTTCTTTCTCATAATTTTTTTCCACAAAAACTTTACTTCGAAAGCAATTTTGAAACTCGAAAGGTTTCATTCGAACGATTGCTCGTTATCGAATGCCAACTTAAGTAATTTCGAAACGTTTTATTGGTTATCGAATAAGAGATTCCAAAAAATAAAAAAACTCGTACGATCGAATACATCTGTATTTTCTGAATTAGAATATATATATGGGGGTTGAGAATCGCGAGAAATTCTAATATTGGGTATAAACATGCTTTTGTGCTGATAACCTTAAAGTATACCAATCGGCTCTGAGCCATTTAGCTATGTCCGTCCATCCGTCTTCGTGTCCATGTAAACCTTTGATGAAATTTGGTCAAAGCCTATTGAAGGTCAAAATACACTTTTAAACACTAATATCACGATGAAATTCTGCATAAATAACTTTAATGTAGACTTAAATCCCTCTATCAAAATTTGTAAGGATAGACCCATATGTATTTATCTTGCACCTTATATTTGCCAAGGATTTATTTTCGCATTATCAATTTTTGACTTAAAAGTATTCCATTTATAATTTTTCCCATATTTAATAAAATGCACGTTCTTTCTCATAATTTTTTTCCACAAAAACTTTACTTCGAAAGCAATTTTGAAACTCGAAAGGTTTCATTCGAACGATTGCTCGTTATCGAATGCCATCATAAGTAATTTCGAAACGTTTTATTCGTTATCGAATAAGAGATTCTTAAAAATAAAAAAACTCGTACGATCGAATACAAATTCGTACGTATACGAATGTGAGAATTAGCCCCCAGATATTTATTTTCTCTTATCTTGAATTATATATTATTTAAAAGAATGTTTTTTAACAAACAATTTTTTTTTCAAAATCCTCAATATTCAAAACGCAGGTTCCGCTTATACGTGAGAGATATTGATCTTTATTAACCATTTATTGAATGGAGGTTTTCTAAACCACCATTTATTGATTCAAAAATATAATAAAATTTTAATATTTTAATACAGTAAATAAGGTTTTGACAAACCTATCAAAATCGATTTAAACTACCGTCCTACCAAGTGAAAAAATCCGATCAAATTTGGTAGGAAAAGCCCAAAACGGCAACGCTTTTTGTGACTCTAAGTGGTCGGGGGAATTTGTAATAACTTTTACAATTATGATTGTTTTATATCTTATAAGAACGATAATTCAATTATTTGATGTTGAAATTCAAAAATATAAACTAAGTAGTAAAATGTTTGAAAAACATTTTCAGGTTCAGAGCCGTGTCGCCGCTAGTTAACGTAGTCCCGCCGCACAGTAGGAATTTTTTGTCATTTTCTGATTATAAATCTGTAACTTTTTATTTGTTAGAGATAAATACCTAAAATTTTACACCAACAATTTTGTCAATATTTCTGATCATCTGATATTATTAACCCCTTATATAGAAATAAGTTTTATCTAAATACTTATAATTTATACGTACAAATAAATTGTGAATAAAAAAAACCTACCATTACCCTGTAAAAACTTATGTTGAAAAGTAATGAGTAAAAAGCTTTTCACTACTTATTCAAAGCATTTTAACCCTTTATTTTAACACGGTCATGACGTTTCAGGTAAGTACCTACCACACTCTCTTACAAATCACTATTTATTTAAGTACTTATATATAGGAATTGTTTACATAGAATAAGGCCGGGCTTCTTGTTGTTTAATTCGCTACTTATATTATTGCGTGTCCAATAATCGTTTTCACGAAAAGCTTTTTGTATGTGTAAAAAACTCAAAATAAAGTACTTACTTATCTGACCAAATGTAAGTAATTATAAGTGTACTGTATACTTTTTAAATTTATTTCTCATTGACATAAATATGTTCAGGTTCTTTAAAAAGCTTCAGTATGTATGTCTTTTTTGATTTAGAAAGATTTTTCCGAAGGATGTAGGGTCAATTATCGACCCATCTTTATAAAACATTGTAGAGTAAATATAGAGTAAATGTTGTCGTACAAAACTTGTTTATGTCGAATTTTATAGCGGTACTCGTATTTTTAAGCTAATAATGAGCTTTAAAGTGATTTTTTGTAGGAGAACTTATATGGGTGGTAGGTCTAGTTATGTGTTGACCTACCACCGATTTCGGTTCATAAATTTTGTTTGCGTTATTTGAATGAGACCTTATACGGGGGTAGGGTCAATCTTCTTCATAAAATTTTATATAAAGGGAACTTTTATGGAAGTAGGATCGATTATGGCGTGATCCTCGTAAAATTTGGTAGATAGATTTCATACAAAACTTGTTTATATGGAATTTCAAAGCTATACTGGTATTTTTAAAACAGTTATAGCTATTAAAACTGTTTGTATGGGAGTTATGAGAAAACGTGGGCCGAAATTGCACATTTGGCATGTAAGAGTTAATCTCAGAATTTTAAAGGAGGCTTAATTCAGATATAGACGGGACGAGTTTTATTGCGTAAATTTAATTTTCTGAAGAAGAATCAATTATAGACCGATCCTCATTATAATTAGTAAAACAGATGTTTTTGGCTAATAACTTGCTTATGCAAAATTGTTTGCTATACTGGTATTGCAAATTTATTTATGAACATTAATTTGATTTTCATTTTCAGCATACATTACAATCTAATTTTTAGTTGCATTAATTGAGCAAAATTTTATCATTATGTAAGTAATATATCCATGACCCTTAAAAGAGGGACTAATTGTATGGGGGATATGCGATATATCGATATATCGATATTGGTACTTTTTAATACAATGATCGTACAATGTATTTTTTTTTTCAAATTTAATCTAATAAAATTTTTTTAAGGTCTTTTTAGTCATCAGGCGTGGATACACGAGGGGGTTGTTTGATAGATAAATGTTTATAGGCTTTAATTCAAAAGATTGTAGCAATATTTAAAAATAGACCTGAATAAGGCAAACAGTCATTTTAATTGAAACATATTTAAACAGTTACATTTTTAAAATTCCAAGTTCCATTATTATATTAAAAAAAACAACGACATATTTTGCACAAAAGAAAAAACTAAATGGAAATAAAAATATTTAAAAATTACCAAGGTCATGGACTAAAATAGAAAAATCACAAAAAATCTACTCTGAATCTAAAATGAAAACAAATTTATTTGTCTCACTGACAATAATGCGGATGGCGACGCGTCGCCCGCCTTTATTATACAGATATTTCTATCAAACTTCGATTAATAATCTGCAAATTATGCAAATTTCTTGATTTTTTTTTCAAATTTTATAGTGTATAGTGTATTGAATAGAAAACTCGATGATGATGATAATTTTAGTAATTTATTAAAAAAAAATTTAAAAACTCTCTAATATAATTGCGGTATTTTTATGAATATTTAACAAAAGAAATGAAATTATTGTTCGCATTTTTTCTTTTATTATACAATTTACGAGTATTTTTACACACAATATACTTAATAGTTTTGTTTTCCTATAAATATTTTTTATTATTTTTGTTTTTTAATGATTTCGATTTATGGTCAACACACTAATAAAATTAGTTTCTGCATCATTATGTATGTATATGATTTATTAAACAAACATATTCTGTATCAAGATGTGACGTTCTTGGTTTTTGTCTTTATCCAATCATCACAACATTTATTCTAGAATATCATTAAAATCTACCATGCAGTTAGACTACAGTTCGCAATTTTCAAGATAATTTGATAAATTTTGGCACGAAGCCTATTGAAAAATTTTAAAATCGGTTCATTATTTTACAACTGTATCCCCAAGTAGGGCCTATAATTATATTAAATGTTCTAGTATCTTTATAAAAATCATCAAGGCTTTGTTTTACAGCAGTATAAACTATGCTGCCGATTTTCGTTATTATATGACCACATTAGAACCTAGCACTCATATAAAGTCCCCATACTTATAAACACTAGTAAATTTATAAGGATTGGCCTACATTTCCCTTTGTCCCCATATATCCTCTGTTCTATAAAAACACCTTTTTGTCAAAAATTGTTAAAATATTTCGGCACAGAAAGTTTTTCTACGTTACAAACGTTGGAACAAACGTACTTACCTACCTTACTATAAAAATTGTTTATGTTTAAAGAGAATAGATGTATGCGTACGTGTATATTCAAATTTAATTTAATATAAATTTCTGCAAAGCTTTTTTTCAATTTATTTATTATTTTTATTCATTTTTTTTGCTTTATAATAAAATTTCCAATAAGAGATACAATTTATTTTTATAATTTTGAACAACTTAATTAATATTTTTTTGATAAATTATCATAATAATTTATTAGCGAAATATTTGCACAAGTTATGCGATTGGCAGCTATATTAATTAAGTTTGTCATTTATCTAAAGTTATTTATTTAAAACTATTAGTTATTTTAATAATTTTCCAATAAATTGCACAATTTGCTTCACCAACTAGTAAACGGAAAAAAATATAAAAATTGTTTTTTTTAATAAAATGTTTATTATTTTTCAATTATAAATAAACCTACTATCAATTGTCACATTTAATTTTTTTCAAGACTCTAAATAACAAATTTTTAACAATAAATAATAGTAAACAACATTTAAAATCAATAATGTTGTTTTGGTTGAACTACAGCTGTTTAGAGAAACATTGATACTAAAATCAGTAAATAATTAAATATCTTTCCAAGTAAAAGCAAAAAAACTTAAGTAATACATTTGATCCATCACTGAGTTATTTTTGTTTAATTACTAAACCAAAACAATCCGGCATGGGTAATAAAATTCAATCATTTAAGCTTCAATAGTTCCCAGACAGGTCTTTAGAAAAAAACTGCAATTATTACCTTTTTTGGTGGAGGCAAATCAACAACATTAATTTACATATTTCTTCAAGTGGCTTTTATTTCAATAATAAATAAACTCGCATACAAACTAAAAACTGATCCATCCCACATTTAATAAAAACACAAATTTAAATATGAATAAAATAATTAACAATTCAGCATAATAAATGAGGTGAGATAAAAAACAAAATTAAAATCACTTTCGGTTTCATCGTAGAAATTCTCAAACTCAGAATTTAAATTTATAAATTCTAACTGGTTTTTACCTAGCAAGATTCCCCAAATATGTATGGACTGACAACAACATTTAGTTTTGAAAATTTATTTTATTTATTTCTTATTTTGGTATGAAAACATAAATAACGACGTTATGGCCACGGCCAAGGGGAATTTTAACATTTCATTGAACTTTGACACAATTTTACAGCTAAAAACCATAGAAGACAACAACAAAAACTTCTCAAATCAACTGACTACTACTGATTTAAACTTCTACTAAACATCTCATCTAACCATGTTTAGCAATGAAAAATGACTACCAGTGGTTTGTTGTACAACTTGTAGTAGTGACTTGTTTAACGCCAACAACAAACACCACCGCACTATTGTGGAAGGTTGTGGCAAGACCAAACACAAAAACATTTAAACAGAATGTTAAACATAAAATTCATCTATCTATAAATCGTATAGAAATATATTTACAACAAATACACTACAACTCTACTACAACTACATAATAGTTGAAAACTGTAATCAGAAAAGCTGAAGTGAGAGTGAAATAAAAAACCATAAATATCTTGAATTTTAATCAGCATCTACAGTAAAGAGCATGAATATAGTGGTGTTTTCATTAAAGTTATTGCTTTTGCATTAAATCCAAATATCTATGTTCCAAATAATTTCCTTTGTGAGCTTCAAAAATTGAAATAAAAAATGTACTCTCTACGTGACCTATTGTATTTATTAGGTCTAGTAGAGTAGTTCAAAATAAATTATTTAATTATTTTTTTATTATAATCCAAAAATCGAGATCAATCCCAAAAAAACGGATTTATCTTGTTTTAGGAATTAAACAATTTTATATCCCAATTTTAATGGACATTTTTTACAGACTTGAGTTAGTTTTTTTTAATTTTTTGAAATTTAGGTTAATTTTTGACCCACACTTTATTATGAAAGATATATTTATAGACACCGTTCCTGGTCAAAAATATCACGCTGTGAAATTTTAAAAATATGTTAAAATTTCCTAAAATATATACAGGCAAATCCCGTCATAACTAATCTTAGTTTAACAATAATCCGATATAACGAACAGCCAAATTAACTACCTTATCTAGCGAACGTTTAAGAAATTTTATACGCGATATAACGAATAAAAAGAAAAATTCCTAAAAAAAGTTTATATTAACATTGTTTATGTCAAAAATGTGATTGAGCAATTAGAATATAATATAAAAATGAAAGAAGTCCTTCATATTCCAAATTTAAATATTTTGCATATTTGACCTATCGAACAAAATGTTTTACACTGTAATCTAAAAAGCCTAAATTCATTAGAATTGCTTTAATGAAGTTTAAACAGGATACATTAAATTAATACAATTTTCCAACAAAATAAATTTTTTCAAGGAGGACGAAGATATCCGAACATGGCATAATTGTTCCAAGGGTATGAAATTATTAGCATGAGACTTAATTATCGATTCTTGAGTTCAGTATTTTTACTAAAAAGAGTTTAATTTTATCTTTATTTATGTATTGAATTTGGATCTAACAAATAAAATTAAGTTAAGAAAATACTAATAAATTAAAGTTGATAGAAAACATAAATCATTCAGCAAATTTTTTAAAAATTCTTGATGTTTAAAATGTAAAAACGTGTGAGTTGTTCTTAGTTTTTTGAAATAGAATTTGAAGTAAAAATTGCTTTAATTACTTTAATTTGAAAGGTTTTTTGTCTATTAAATAAAGAAATTTACTAGAAAAAAATTCCGATTTAACGAAAGGGCCTGACATTATATCATTCGTTATACCGGGAATTACCTATACATATTATAACTTTGAAATACCTTTAAGTACAGGATAATTTTGATTTCACTTTAAAGCCAAAGATATTGTCTTTAAATTCGTGTGAATATAATATTTTACTTGCAAAAGATTAAAGGTCAATTTTCATAGTGTATAGTTTAATGTCAGATAGGTCAGGCAGCCCCGTGTTAAAAATCATAAAAATACATGATATGAGGATACCCAAACCCTCTTCTCCATTTTAGTAAAATTTTTTTGATGAAGACTCGTGTAGTTCAGGAATTATTAACCAAAACGCAATTTAAAGTAAAGTTTTTATTATTATTAAAAAAGCTAGGTGTAAACAGTTATCATCAAAAGACTGGCCCCAAAACTAATCCAAATATATAAACAAAAGCATACATCATTTATCTGTAACCTCGTAATCCTTCCATGCATTACATCATACTAATCCCAAAATTACTCTATTGCTAAAAATGTCCTATCACGTGGTTTAGTTTTAGTTTTTTACTACTTTTGGGATTACATAAATCGATTATGTGCCCCAATTGTTCTTCTATGGTTCCTTTTGAATTAATAAAAAATTTATTTTAACATGATCTCTAATACCTTATGCAAAAAAAATAAACTTATAATTACACATGCTAACAAAATGATACTATCTGATATCTGTTTTTTATATCACCTACAATTTTCTCGCAAAATGGGATTGATCGTAAATTACGGAAATTTTATATAAGTATCAAAATATTTTTACGTTTAAGGATTAATTTAGATTTCTTCAAAGTCATCATAAAAATGGATCTCCATTAATAATTTTCTTTATGTAAATTTTATTTAAATCTAACATTGTGTGGCTTTCGGTAGGTTAGTATTCTAGTCTGGTAGACCATAGGTGGTGGGTACGATTCGCACTTTGATGTTTAGTAACTAATTTCAAACTAACTAATTTAATCTAACTTTAATATTATCCTATTTTTTTATTCACACAATGTCCATGGACGTTAAAACAATTTAAAAAGTGACAGCTTGTCTATGAGCAAAATGACTTATTCTCCATGGATTTAAAAAATCTTTATATGAAAAAAGGCTAAATTAAACGAATATTATCAAGAACACTTTGTAAAAGGAATCGAAAATGCAACATACACCAAATTCTTTTCGGGAAAAATGTTTCCCTTTTTTTAATTTCTAAACTTATATTCCAATACATTTCTGTATTAAAATGTTACAATCCATGGACATTATGACACTTTTAAGGATTGTCATTACGTCCATTGACACTATTACACTTTTTGGTGTGTCATAACGTATATGGACATTATGATATATCACATACATGATAGTTTATAATAAAACCTAATTCTTTACTATATTATTTCCTTCTTTATTGTCCAAAAGTCACATGAAGATGATTTGAGAATTTTAATAATTTTCAGGAATGAACCGAGGAATTTTGATAAACTATAATTGTTGCATTTATTTTTGGAACAATAATTGGCAACATTCCAATTTTTTGCTGTTAAAATCCAAACATTAAAACAACTTACCACTAATTGCCATGGTCCTATCGATCTAAAATTTTCCATTATAAATTTAATTTGCTTAAGGTTTAAGTCTAGAGACAGAAAAGATGATTATTTGCAACTTTTGTAAAATTAAAGAATTAAATATTCGAGACACCAGTATACTGTCACTAAAATGTCAAAATATTGGAAATTGGTGGCTGATGTGATTTTTTATTGTTATTTTCGGAATCAGCACTACCAGTAAGGATTACTGACTTGTTTTAATAATATTGGAGTATTTTACAGTAATATTATTTTTTTACCAAAGATGATCGGCATATAATTGATCGTACACTCTTTCAGAGAATCAGTTTATTTTTAATAAAACTTTTCATTAATATTAAAATTAATATTTTTTAAAATTCTAAACATCGGCCCATAATAATAGTTATTAAGTAATTTAATATAAGTCCTCATTCATAAATTCATTAATTATGATAATTTTTGATATGAATAACAATAATTACAATTTTATTTACTTTCTTAAATTTTATGTTAATATTTCTATTAATATATTTTCAATACCGTTAACGAGGTATTATGTAATACTTAGACGGTAGTAAGAATCAAAACGTGGATATCTGAAACATAATTTACATAGGTATAAGTGTTGAATATAATGTTATTTGTATTTACTGTAAATACTTTGTATGATAATTTTTGTAGTAAACAGTTCAAATATTGTATTTATGAATTGTATACTTTTCAATAATTTTTCACTTCAATAAAAACCTTTATATATAACACATCAATATTCAACTGGTTATGGGCCCAGGACACTCTCGATAAGGGCATAATATAATTTATGGAATAAATATAAAGAAATATTTGTGCAAATTTTCAAAAAATAAAGGATATTAAAGAATAGCAAGTGGCCTAGAAGGAAATAGTAAAGATTTCAAGACGCCTAGAAAGAAAATTATCAAAAAGGAAATAGTTTTTCACAAGACGCCTTGAAGGATATATTTTAATATCAAGACGCTTTGGTATATTGAATTATCAGTAAGTTTCTTACTATTTTCAAGTCGCCTAGAAAGGATAAATTGCAAATAAATATTTCAAGACGCCTAGAAGGGAAAATAAAATAAAAGCTGAAGTTGGTGTTGTAAGAGCAGAAAAGGTTTCTTAAATATTAAATAAAATTTTAAATATATAGATTAGTGTTGTAATCTAGAATTTTTGAAAGGGTTAGTAATAATAGGTAAGGGCTAAATATGGAAGAATTTAAAATTGAAAAATTACGCGGAGCTGTGAATTGGTGTTCATGGAAGTTCCAGATGCGTATTATTTTAAAATCCATGGACCTTTACAAAATTGTTGATGGTTCCTACCGAAAGCCAGTTATGCCAGATGGTGGTGGCGATGCAAATAATGCATTATATCTTCAAAATCTACAAATTTGGGAGAAAGCTGATATCAAAGCTCAAAGGATTATTATTACCTCAATTGATAACGTTATTATGAAATACTTGATGTGTTGTAAAGAAGCTAATGAAATGTGGCAAAAATTACATAGTGTACATGAAATGCAGACCGAAGTAAGCATTCATTTGTTGCAACAACAATTCTATGAATTCAAAAAGAGTTCAGAAGACACTATTGAATTACATATTGCCAAAATAGAAGAACTTGCTGAACGATTAAGAAATTTAGGTGAACCGTTGACAGAAAATATGATTATTACAAAGATTTTAATGACGTTACCGTCAACCTATAATCACTTTGTTACTGCTTGGGAATCTACTGAAGAAAATAAAAGGAATATTGCAAATTTAACTAATCGCCTCATTTTAGAACAATCACGTTTGAATCGCGATTTGGAAATGGCAGATGCTTTTACTACAAGAAGACAAAATCTACGTGATGAGAGCAAAAAGCCGGGTAAATGTTTTAAATGTAATAAAGAAGGTCATTGGAAGAAAGATTGTCCATTATTGAAGAAAAAGAAGAACTTTAAGCCACATAATTCCAAATCTAATGCTTTCATGGTTAGGAGAGCAAATGTTTCAAATCCGAATAAAACATGGTTAATTGATTCTGGAGCTTCTGAACATATGACAGCACATAGAGAATGGTTTTCAAGTTATCGTAAGTTTGAAGAACCGTCCAAAATAAAAATTGGAGATGGAACAATTTTGAATGCAGTAGGCGAAGGAAACATTGATGTTCTTATTAATGGTGATGATGGTTGGAAGCAAAAATACTTGGAGAACGTTCTTTTTGTACCTAGTATCACAGTTAATTTATTTTCAACAACTGCAGTCATGGATAAAGGATATGAAATGAAATCAAACAAAAATATGTGCACTTTTATTAGAAATAATAAAGTTGAAGCTATTGGTCATAGAAATGGCAACTTATTCGAATTGGAATTAAAAGTAATAACTAATCAATGTAATTATACTACAAACACAAGTATTGATTCAAGGATATGGCATCAAAGGTTCGTTCATCAAAACCTAAAACATGTTAAAGAGGTATTAAACTTACGAAATATTAAATTCAAAGATGATGATAACAAAATATGTGAAGGATGTTGTTTTGGTAAACAACATAAATTACCATATACTTCAAGTAAAAATAATTCAAAAGCTCCTGTTGAAGTAATAATTAATGCAGATATTTGTGGTCCGATGGAGGAACTTTCAATTGGAAAATCAAAATATTTTTTATTGCTAAAAGATGATTTTTCCAAATTCAAGTGGGTTTACTTTCTACAACAAAAGAGCGAAGTTTTTGAAAATGTTAAACATTTTTTAAACATGATGAAAAATCAAAATATCAAAATTAGCATCTTTAGATCCGATAATGGTACAGAATTTATAAACAAACACATGGATCAGTTGTTTAAAAATTGCGGTATACAACATCAGAAAACTGTATTTTACACCCCGGAACAGAATGGAGCTGCTGAAAGAGAAATGCGGACAATTGTAGAACTAGCAAGATGTTCTCTACAAAGTAAACACTTAAATAAGTTTTTATGGGCTGAAGCAGTACATTATGTTGTATATGTATTAAATAGAACTGGTCCTAGTTCAATCAAGAATAAATCTCCATTTGAAATTTGGTTTAACAAAATACCTAAAATTGAACATTTAAAAGTTTTTGGTACTCAAGTTTATGCACATATTCCAAAACAAATACGAAAAAAATGGGATGCAAAAAGTAAGAAAGGTATTTTTGTTGGATTTGATTTAAACGTTAAAGGATATCGTATATATTTTGAAAGTAACAATAAAGTAGAAATATATAGAGACGTAATTTTTTGTGATGAACTTGAAGTAATAATTAATAACAACAACAGTAACGACAATCACAGCATTTGCCATTACAAGATTTTTGAAGAAGCATGTCAACCTTTTGAATCTGAAGTATGTGACAATTTAAATGCTGAACAAGTTGAAGAAGAAATTAATCATGAAAACTGTCAAGAAATTGTAAGTTTTGAACCTAATAATATAAATGTACAAGTAGACGAATGTATTCAAGATTTAGAAAATGTCCAAGAAGTTGTTTCAATTTCATCTCAGTCTGAAAATCCAAGTGTTCAACTAGTAAATTTTGAAAATGGAAGTGCTAATACCAGAAGAACAAATACAAAATATAATTTGAGGCCCAATCCAAAAAATAAAATAAACATTGATGAAATGTTTCTTTCTGTAATGGAGGAGGATTTTTTAGAACCAATTACATATGAAGAAGCTATAAAAACTAGAAATTCAGAAAAATGGAAACTAGCTATGAAAGAAGAATATGACGCTCTAATGAAAAATAAGACATGGAAACTTTGCAAATTACCTGAAGGAAGAAAATTAGTAGATTGTCGTTGGGTATATAAAATCAAATACAAAGCTGATAACACAATTGAACGATACAAAGCTCGCTTAGTGGCTAGAGGTTTTACCCAAGAGCATGGTATCGACTACGAAGAAACTTTTAGTCCTGTGGTAAAGTATGACTCTGTTCGTCTTATGCTAGCAGTAGCAGTATCTGAAGGAATGTCGTTAAAACAATTTGATATAAAGACTGCTTTCCTGTACGGTGATTTAAATGAAGAAATTTATATGAGTCAACCCCCTGGATTTATTAAAGAACCTCAAAATGTTTGCTTGCTAAAGAAAAGCCTTTATGGATTAAAGCAAGCTCCAAGATGCTTTAATAAAAAATTTTGTGAAATTCTGGACAAATTTAATATGAAAATTAGCATGTCTGATACATGTGTCTTTATCAAGAATATAAAAGGTTCAAAAATTATATTGGCAATATACGTAGATGATGGGTTGTTAATTTATAATGATGCCAAACTAGCTAATGATTTACTTAAACATCTAAGTGAGAATTTCGAAATGAAAGAATGTCAAATAAATAAATTTCTTGGCTTTCAAATTAAAATAATAAATTCAGAATCTATATTTCTTAACCAACGACAGTACATGGAGAAGATTATTAAGAGATTTTCGATGCAAGATTGTAATTCGGTATCTACTCCTTTGGAACCAGGATGGATAAACCATCATATTACAGATGAAAAATCAAAGGAACAGTTTCCCTATAAAGAATTGGTTGGTTCATTAATTTACTTATCAATAATAAGTAGACCTGATATTTCATATGCAGTTTGTGTATTGAGCAGATATATGGAGAAGCCATGTCAAGTTCATATAAATGCTGCAAAAAGAGTTATTCGATATATTAAAGGAACAATTAACCATGGCTTGCTCTACACAAAGCAAAACGGATGTATAATGAAAACTTTTTCTGATTCTGATTACGCTGGTGATATTGAAAATCGTAAATCAACTTCTGGAATTATAACACAGTTGGGTGAGTGTACAGTTACATGGAAATCTCAACAACAACGAACAGTTGCACTATCAACCACTGAAGCAGAATATATTGCTGCATGTGAAGCTGTAAAAGACATCGTGTGGACGAAACGCTTTTTGAAAGAAATTGCATACAACATCGAAGAAAATGTTTTATATTTGGATAATCAAAGCACAATTAAACTTATCAAGAATCCTGAATACCATAAAAGGACCAAACATATTGATGTGAAATATCACTTTATACGCGAAAAATTTTCTGAACATGAATTTGAGCTGTGTTTTGTTAATTCAAAAGCACAATTAGCAGATTTTTTTACTAAACCCCTTTCAAAGCCTGTTTTTGAGAATTTTCGAAAATGTTTAAATATTGTTTCTGATTTTGTTAAAGACTAGTATGCAAACTTCTTTTAATATTGTTTTTGTATAAATACAATTGTAACATTAAGGGGAGGTGTTGAATATAATGTTATTTGTATTTACTGTAAATACTTTGTATGATAATTTTTGTAGTAAACAGTTCAAATATTGTATTTATGAATTGTATACTTTTCAATAATTTTTCACTTCAATAAAAACCTTTATATATAACACATCAATATTCAACTATAAGTGCCAGACTATTTACATCCACTTTATCTATACCGATATTATATATTCATACCATTTAATCTGTTAGTATGTGTAAATTAAAATACATATTTTTTAAAGCCACAACTAATCACATAACAACCAATAAAACTTAGTGGTATTTATAGTAATGAATATCATTGGACAAAAAGCGATTTGTAGGCGTTTAAAACCGTTGTTAGTTATTTGCGGCTCCGCCTAAAAATCTAAAAAAAAATTAGAGTATGTAACAAACTTTGTCTTTAAGAAAAAAGTCAAATTTTATATATTAAAAGCTATACCCTGTGTGCTTTGCTACCCTAAAAGCAATATAACTAAAAAACCTATTTAACGATTTTTCTAAACGCTAATAAGGATTTTAATGTAAATCCGCCTACTTTTTTCTCCAAAATATTCAGATAAAAAATAAAGATCTACTTCTATTAGTTTTCTACATAAAATATTTTTTGTGTGTGCCCAAATGTTGGTCGTTAAAGTTCTTTGGAGATTTCAAGTCTATCAAAGATATACTACTTAGTTTTTGTATTTAATTACTGATATTTTTCATTTAATACAAAGTTGTACAAATGTTGGACGTTAAAGTTCTTTGGAGATTTTAAGTCTATCCAAGATATACTAGTTTTTGTATTTAATTACTAATATTTTTCATTTAATACAAAGTTGTACAAAAACTGATTTTCTTAAAAATGCTTTCTATGGGGACAAACATATAAAAAATACAAAGAATAATTTCTACAACTTTAACATAGCAAAGTTTTTTCAATTATAACTGATCTTTAGAGTAAGTATTTGTTTTACAAAATATTAGTGTAATTTTTCAACACTATAATAAGAATAGTTCGACAAAAATTGTTTTAAACTGAAAATTTTTAATTTGTTCGAGAAAAACAAATTATTTTCTTCAATCAATCGAAAAATTATCATTCGAATGATAACCCAATATGCTGGATAAATAAACAAGTATATAAGTTAATATATAATTATAATAATTTTTCAAATTAATATTTATATGGGAAATTCTCTTTTTAGTTTAGATTTTAAAAAATCAACTTTATACATGAAAATGACAGAGGCTATTGAATATAGTCCCTCGATATTTTGTTTACAAAATTTAAATAAACCGAACAAGTTTTCATTTTAAGGGTGTTTATATAATTCGACGAAGCATACCATTAATTAAAATTTGTTACACTTAACATTAATCAGTAGCCATTAGAAAAAGGTTCTATTTTGCATTAAATGCAAATCAAAACGTTAGGCCAGGTCTATGAAATTAATTTCCAAACTTTTTCATAATATCCCGGTAAAGGGTTGTACTTCCATAACCCCTTACTTTTCAAAGACTATTTACTAGCCGTCTGCATTACTTTGAAGTACTCGAGTAATATTTTTTTTAATCTGAAATAAAAGTACTTTATTTTCGGCTTTGTCATTTTGATTGCACATTTTATTGAATTGCGTTTTTAGTCCGAAGTCCCTAGTTCGTATATTCACTGGCTCCTTTTTATTATTAAAAAAAAAACAACGTACTCAACAACTTCTTTGTAAGCAAAATATACTTCTTTAACTTCCTATTTGTAAGCGAGCGCATTAGTACTTGCCTCCAATGACATCACCGTGTTAAAATAATGATTTATAATGATAAAATGCTAATAAAATAGGTTTTATTAGCATTTTAACTCATTACTTTTCAATGTAAGTTTTTCCTGGGATATTTATTTAAATTCGGAAGTGGAAGCAGCAGAACATATGAAGCTCACACTAACCGCTAATTAAAATTAATAAAATTATTTTCTTTAGGTTGCTATTAATGAGGTCTGAGATACAGGTCAACGGATTTAGAAAGATTATGAATTAGAAGCTGAGGCCCTTCAAATTACATATATGATGTTTAAGTAACCTGGAAAAATATATGTTTAAGTATTTTATATAAATACTAAACTATTTATAAATTAGAAATCCTTCTAAAATTCGTTATTAATCTTTTCTCAATCGATTGAAATTTAACAATTATACTGACTTATAAAGGCTTAATGGAGCGAAACCACTCTTTTTTACCCTATCTCAAGATATTTGAGGTATTTGGTAAAATTTTCTAAATTTTTTTACGAAAAGATAATTATACTTCTAAGATGTCAGACAGTGTTCACACAAAATATCGTGTGCTATGAAAAAATTAAATCATTTGAACCATAAGATCTAAATTAAAAAGAGAATTTCCCATATGAAATTAGGAAACTAATTAACTGTTAACATAATTCTTATATATGGGATTTGAAAAAAATATAAATATTTTATTTTGAATATTGTGTTAACTATGTGTTAATAATTCCAATTTGCATTCGAAAAAAATTTATTTATACATAATTAGTTATGGTTATTTTGTTTATTAATTAAAATAACAATATCTGGTATAATTAGTTCTAAGATAAAATAATCAGGTTTTAATCTGAATATTAAATACATGTTTTTTTTTTGAAGAAAAGTAGACATTTTAGCAGTTTTGAAATAACAAAAACTATCTAGTTCCATACATATTATAAAAAAAGAACATTAACAAGTAAGAAAGTATAGTCGGGCGTGGCCGACCATATGATACCCTACACCAGTTATGAATATTATATGTGATTTATTTTTCATAATAAAGCATTTATCTTCAATATTCCCTTGTTCCGATTCATTTAAGCAATTTATGGATGAAAAACAAAATTTTCTGAAAGAGTCTTTATATAGGGACTGGAGGCAAATATGGACCAAGCCCGATAAAATTTTGTGTTTATAAGTTAATTTGAGACATTCATTCATTTTTCTGAAGGGGACAAATGGGGTCCGATCTTTATGAAATTTGGCAGGGTCATCAAGACTTCTATAAAACTTAGTTTATTGATATATCTGTATATTCAACATAATTATGAGTTCAGAAGCCCTTTTCAGGGGTTCTGTTCTATGGGGGCTAGGTGATATAATGAATCGATTTCAACTATTTTCGTCCTTTGGTCAAATAAAACGTGCGTGCCAAATTTCATCTAATTATCTTGAAAATTGCGACCCGTACCTTGCGAACAAGGTTTACATAAACAGCCAGCCAGACGGACGGACATCAGAAAACGATTCTAAGCCGATTGGTATGCTTTAAGGTGGGTATAGGTGGAATATTTTTGATGTTACAAACATCTCATTTAAGGTGTAGTTAAATAGGTACAAAATTTACGCCACAAAAGTAAGTATACAGATAATTTCAATATGTATTTGGCTTAATGATATTAACAAAATTCATGAAAATTTTACCTGTTTGAATGTAATTATTTTATAATAAAATATTCTGTACACTATAACATGGAAAAAATTCACTTTTTGTTCCGAAAAATTTAAATTTTTGGTAATTGATCTGAATATTATTTATAGGAGCATTTTTTCCTATTTAAGCATTTGAAGACGATATTTTATCTTTTAAATTAATTGTTTCTTTACAATAATTACAATTCATTGCCGTTTTTAAATATAAAAATATTTTTAAAAAGTAATTGTATTAATACAAGTAAAATTTTCATAAATTTTGTTAATATCATTAAACCAAATATATATTGAAATGATCTGTATACTTACTTTTGTGACGTAAATTTTGCACCTTTTTAACTTTAGCTTAAATGAGAACTCAAAAAATAAAAATATGAAGAAAAAAAGTAGTGAATAATAATTATCATAATTGTTTTTAATAAATAAATGTGTTACTTTCTTGTTTTTAGAAAAAATAATATGTTTTTTTAAATAAAACCAATCGTCAGTATTTCTGTATACTTATTTTTGTGATTAACTGTATGTATAATATAACGGTTTTTTATTAGAACAACATTATGGTAAAAAATTAAAAAAACATAAGATATGTAGAGATTTTTTAAATCACAAATACTAAATTTAAAATAACATAATTTTAAACATACATATATAAATCCTAAGCTTACTAACAAGTGAAAGTTTTATATACGCCTATACAAAGTCTCATAAACCAATCATCAAACCGTATGTGGTAATGCTCTCCTGTAAACATCAGAGTTGGCCGAGCTCTTTTAAACTAAAAAAATATTAAGTTTTAAACATTTAATATTTGTGTTACATTTTAAAAGCGTAATTTCTTGAATAGGTCAATTATTGACCAATCATAACTTTTTGTAGACGGATTTTAGTTCATATAGATTTTGTTTCCACTGAATATCTTAGCGTTAAAGTAATTTTCTGAAAGGGTTTTATATGGGGATTGGGTGTAGTACCGAACAAAATTATTGTTCGTATGTCGAATTTCATAAATCTTTTTTTTTACGCTAGCAATGACCGTTTAAGTAATTTTCTGAAGGGGACCTTATACGGGGTAGGCTCGGAAAGAAAGATTTTGGCTCGTAAGAAATTTACTTGTGTCAAATTTTATCAATTAATCTTAAAAATGGTGAATATGTTTTGACTCGTAAGAAACATACTTAGGCGGGATTTCATCGCTTTACTTGAATTTTTTTGTCAGTAATGAGTACTAAAGTCATTTTCCAAAGGGGACCTTATACGGTCCTCAAAATTTGATAGAAAGATTTTGGCTTATATGAAACTTATTGTTAAAGCATATTTTTGGTGTTCACTTGATGGTGGGTATAAATAATAATATTATATCATCAAAACAATGATATCGAAAAACGTGCTTCTGTCTTTATATATAAAAAGATATTTTCCATATCATATCACTTAGTCGAAGAAAGCATTTAGTGTTTCCAATAATATATAAAAATTTTAAAATTAGGCCATGAGGTTGTCTCATTAAAATTAACTTTTAGTAAAATGATCCAGATAATTTCCATACAAATTTGAAAATTTATAACTTGATAAACACAATAAAAGTTTCAAAAATTCAAAACAAAATATGAATAGTTTATAAACAAATAAATTTTTATGTAAAAGATGATTTTTTTGATATTCTCTTATTGTCCCAACCTTTTTCTATATATTACTCATGACACTATTAGCTTCTTTTGGTAAAAGTACATAAAAAGTGGAAGGTATCTTTTTGAGATATCCAACACTTAAGGACATTTTCGAACATTCACTAAAGGTATTATTTTTCAATATTTAGAAGCTCGGTTTCCTGGACGTCAGGAACGTTATTTCAGGAATAACATCACTTCCAAGAAACTTGGATCTAACTTCAACGAATCCTTATAGTTGCAAAGAAAGTAGTCCAGAGTTTCACTTTCCTCTCCTCATGCTGATCTGAATCGGCACGACCATGTGTGTCTACTCAGTATACGTACCATCATACTAACTTCAGACTTGCTCATTTTGAGAATATTTCTTTCATTATTCCAAGAGGCCTATATTTTTATACCCTACACCACTTTAGTGGGGAGGGTATATTGGGATTTTGCTGATGTTTGTAACATAAAAAAATATTCGACCTATACCCACCTTTTATAAGTCGGTGAAATTTGGCACACACATTTTATTTGGCCTATTGAAAATGGTTAAAATCGGTCCATTATTTCTCTTAGCCCCCATAGAACAGAAGCCTCCGAAAAGGGCTTCTGAGCTCATAATTATGTTAAATATACAGGTTTATCGATAAAATGCGTTACAACTAAGTTTTATAGAAGTCTTGATAACCCTGCCAATTTTCATAAAGATCAGCCTATTTGACCCTATCTTCCATACGAAGTACCTTCAGAAAATTATTTGAATTTTCAAAATTAACTTATAAACACAAATATCGCGATGAAATTCAACACAATAAAACATTTTGTAAATATAAATATATTCAAAAAAAATTTTTGGGCTTGGTCCATATTTGCCCCCTAGCCCCCATATAAAGCCTGTTTCAGAAAATTAATTTTTCATCCATAAATTGCTTAAATATATCGGAACAATGTAATATTGAAGATAAATGCTTTATTATGAAAAATAAATCACATATAATATTTATAACTGGTGTAGGGTATCATGGTTTTGCGTTTGTCAGGTTAACTGCCACAAGCTCCCTTCCATTTAAAGCTATTACATTTGCCCTTTAGTTGCCGACAACTTTAGGGTGGCCTGATAAAGATATGATGTAAACCTTATCTCCGATAGAGTATTCCATTAAAGCTTTCTTAAAATCCAAAACTGTCTTAGACTTAACTCTACCCTTATATTATAATTGTAATTTTTTATCATCGAACTTCAATATAGTTTTGAAAAATATACGATATCAAATTGAATGCTTGTTGAAAACAGTTCTAACAAATTTAAACTCTGAACCTCGATAAAATCTAAAGTGTAACAAATTCAGAAATTTTGGATAATTATAAATTTTGCATTTACACGAGAATGTTTGTATCGAATTTATTCGAAATCCTTCTTTTTTGTTTGATATTTTTTGAAATCAATCATTGTATTTTCATTGTTGCAAGAAATTTTAAGTAGAGTTGTGTTTGTAAAATCTTAATTTTAAAAAAATTTTGCGCTTAAATGTTGTGGTTACAAAAAACATTGTGACTTTAAATTAATTTTTATTATTATTATTATTATTATTATTATTATTATGTTGTTATTTTTTTCATTTTAGTTACAATTTCGAATTTATAAGAGTATGATTGTAATTTTGGGGAATTTTTGCCAACTCTTCCATTAGGGCCTCTTTTAAATATTTTAATGTGCTTAACGTTCGTCCATTCGTATAAATATTATTACTTAATAAACCCCAGACGATCTCTACAGGATTTAGATTCGGGCTTAATGCTGGCCAACCCAAAGTTTTAATATTTGTATCCTCCAAAATTTTTTTTGGTTTTTCTAGCTAGTGAATTGGAGCTTTATCTTGCTGATAGATGAAATTATCTTCATAATTATCTTCAGCGACGGTTACTAAAAATTGTCTAATAAGTCTATATAATCGTCCGTATTCATTTTATATGAAACAAATTAAATTGGAGAACATGATCCATCATAAGGAAGCCTCCCCCAAAGTTTCTTGTAATCATTGTTTTTTGTTCTTGGCCTTTAGCTCTCCAATAGCGATTAAAACCGTCGGGGCCATAAAGATTAAATTTCTTTTTATCAGTAAAGATAATATTTTTCAACTCATCATCCTAAAATTTATATTTTTTTAATCAGGATATTATATGTCTGGAAGCTTGGTTAGGTATCAGTTTTTGTTGTTTAACGTTGAATTCCTCAGATAAAATTTGGTTTACTCGTCTTGCCGTAATGTTTAATCCTAATTTGGACTGAATATTTCTAAGTTATTTGATAAAGCTAGGCGTTTTCTTGCTCGTTTGTGACTTTAGTTTACAGAAGATGTTCTACTTTTTCTTTTACTTGTATACCCTACACCACTTTAGTGGGGAGGGTATATTGGGTTTGTGCTGATGTTTGTAACGCACAATAATACTAGTCCTATAACCACCTTAAAGTATACCAATCGGCTCAGAATCATTTTCTGAAAGAATAAGATCAAAAAACAAAAATGCAGAATGCAATACAACTTTTAATGTTATTACAACTTTTGTAAAGAATATAATTTCCGATATTATGCTAAAGATTATTTTCGCGGACCATTAGTTGTTTTCGAATTATTTTCCTTTCATTTTCTTTAGCAGTGTAACTTAAAAATATCAATTAGATTAACACTAATAAAGATATTGTAATTACTATTCTTGCATAAATTATCATAAATACAACATTTGTCTTAGAATTTCAACTTATTTGGATAGCATCTGTCGATGCAAAATTTCAAATTACAATTTTCAATTCCAAATTTTATTTAGTGGAATTAATCTACCAAATACGTAGACTAATCCCACAAAATTTCATAAAAATCGGTATGCGAAATAAAGCTTTCCTTTTCATATATGTACTGCAAGTACTTTAAATAAAAAGTTTCATAAAAATATTAACCGAAGGTCGGACGAGATTGAATCGACCCATAAAGTGATTTTAAGTTAATGAGTATACCAAATTGAAACACATGGCACTTTTTGTTGGAGCATTGAATATATGGAAATCACATAGATGCTTTTGCTAAATCATAAATGCTTTTGTATACATAAGTATAACCAGTAGAGCTACAATTTGCAACAATAAAAAAAATTCTAAAAATTCTCATAGTACTTAAATTCAAAACAGGGACGATACGTAGTTGTGGAAAACATTAATTAATAATATGAATAAAAAGTGTTATTAATGCTTTTCTAGATTATTTTATTGCTGTTAGAAATATTGTAACAAACATTATCTTAAGTTTTATTATTTTCTCTTATTTTATATTTGACTTCTCCATTAACTTATATTTTCGGAGGAAATACGTACATTTATAACGGTATATTTGCATGAACATATTTAATAGTTCATTTGCTAAAATCATTTAAGCTTTGCACGTCTCTCAAATGAACGTTTTTCTTTCCATCTTATGCTTTTCCTGTCAATTGATTAGGCATAACATTCGTTAACTAAAACCAAATATTGTATAAAACCTAATGTTTGTGGATCATATGTATACCGTAAAACTGGTTTTAACGAACTGTCGTTTATTACAAATTATTCTATATATTTAGTTACTAGCAAAAAATGTTAAATTGTTTAATAGCTTTTTCTTTATAAACAAACTTACAGAATTTGGTTTAACTGAAATAATAAGAGTTTTTATATTAATTCGCACTTTTTTTATTTTTATATATTTAACACTAACAAATATATTTTATGTATTACCCAGCAGTTCGGCAATACATCTGTTCATTAACAAAAAATTTTTACAAATTATCACATATTGTTATTGTATTTCAATAAAAACTTAAAATATTTTTGTGAAAATTAGTAACAACTTTCAAGTAATGGTGGGATGGGACAGTATTATTTGAAACATGTGTTTTTGTATTGTTTTCAGTTACAGTTACTTAAGCTTCCATAATAATTCCAATTAAAATTTTACGATATTATTCTCAAAATTAGTAAAAAAACAAGTAGGAAAGTATAGTCGGACATGGCCGACCATATAATACCCTACACCATGAGTATATTTTTAACATTTTTTTTGAAGGGGGTTTTGTATGGGAGCTAGGGTCAAATAAGGGCCGATTGTTACGAAAATCTGCAGTGTCATTTATACTTATATAAAATTTATTTGTGCCAATTTTTAGAGAGATAGTAGAATATTTGACGTAATTATTGCATAAAAAGTTCAAATCGGAAGGTACGGTTGTATGGGGGCTAGGTGAAATAATGGACCGATTTCAACCATTTTCAGTAGGCCAGAAAACATGCTTGGTCCAAATTTCATCAAATTATCTTGAAAATTGCGGCCTGTATCTTGCGCACAAGGTTTACATGGACAGCCAGCCGGACAGACGGACGGACGGACATGTCTTAATCGACTCAAAAAATGATTCCGAATCGATCGGTATACTTTAAGGTGGGTATTGGACCAATATTTTTGTATGTTACAAACATCAGCACAAACGTATAATACCTTTCCCACTGTAGTGGTGTAGGGTATAATAAATTAACTTAAAAAAACTTTCCCGACAACAGAAAATAGATCTTTAATCAGTCCAGCAAAATCTTTACTTTACTTTAGGCAAGTAATATTGGAGAAAAGTGTAAGTAGTTTGGGTTAGAAACACTAACTAATGCCCTATTAGACATAAGCTATAGACAATTGACTGCAAATTCTATTAAAAAACATTAATTTATGTTATTGATAACGTCAACTCAACTAAGTAATGTTTAAAATATCTACATTACCTACAATACTAATTGCAAACAGTTTTATTTTAGAACAAGCACAAAATTGTTGGGTACTAATTACCAAAATTTTCAAATATTTTACTGGATATGTTTTAAAATTTTGATTTAAAGATAAAATTAAAACTTCAAAGTATTTACAAACATTTGCATTTTACGTAATATCGAAAAAGAGCGCTTTACAAACAGTTTTATTTTAGAACAAACACAAAATTTTTGGGTGGCAAAACGATAAAAACGGCTGTTTAATTTTGTAGAACATAATTATTACTAGTTCAAATCATGTCTGCTAGATTTGAGATTTATTTTACCCTACGAATTTTGTAGTGCCGATTTACCGATTTTTGCTTTATCCATTTCCGATTATTTATCCAATAACTCAAAGGACAATGTTATAGAAAATGTTCTACTGTCTCCAGTTTCTCCTCGTCCTCACACCCTATCACCTCCTAGTAGTACTCTGGTTGCTTTTGGAATTAACTTCGGACATAGTTTCTACAATTCAACCTTCTGTTCCAGGATTGGTTTGTGGAGTTTTTAAAATATTCGAAGATTAGCCTATAATAACAAATCAAACAAACCAAAACGACCCTGTGTGACCAATTCATTTACAATCTCATTACCCTGTACGTCACAGTGTCCCGGTACCCAACCCAGCCTTACTATGTATATCCTGACTAGAGTGTACCGTTTTACACTGCAAACTTTCAGAATTGCCTGGTTGTCAACATAAATCGTTACTTAATACGCGATATAATAATATCCACGGATTTCCAAATTGCCAGGATCTCCGCCTTAATGACGCTACATTCCTAGCCGCCGCACTCTCAACGTATTTAGCAGATTTAAAGTAATATTCAATGCTGTTTGTGGTGTACTACCCCTAGCACTTGTTATGTCGATACAAGCACACCTTTAACCCTTAGTGAGTACTACTTTTTATTAGTGTCCGACCGAACGTTCGTATTCGGAGTTCGGTAAAAAGTGAGGTTCGGCCGGTGTTCCGCGAACCTCACTTTTTATCTTTTGATCTCATTTGTAACATTGAAATTTTCTAGGTCCTTATTCTCAAACGATTTAGACATGTCTGTCAGTCTCTTAAAATAACAATAGGACCTAAACTATTGTTGCAGTTTGATTGGTATAAATAATAAAAAATAATGATAAAATGGACAAAATCGGTTTACATTCTGACATGACCTCTATATAAGGTTCGCTCCAGAAAATGACTAACGTTCAAAACAGGCTTTAAAATACTAATATTTTTATGAAATTATACTTAAATGTTTTTTATGAACCAAAATTTCATATAAATTTGCAAATTGAATTGAATATATATATTTTTTATTTCTTTAGAAACTCTAATTTTAATGATTCCATAAAATTTATTTTGATTTCGATACATATTCAAAACGAAATTTTAATCACCTTGATAATAATATGATGTATAATAATATGATTATGATAAATACAAAACTATCATGACGAAATATTTTGACGGTATTTAATCATAATACGATATTTTAAAATTGTTACAATAACGATAATATGTTTAGACTGCATACAGAGAATTATATCATTGTCAATGAATCGTTTAAAAACCAAAAATAAAGGTTTTATGATATATGCATTTCACAAAAATAGTTTGTTATTAGAAATTTATCACTCTCTGGGATTCGGAATTAGTAGATTTCGATACATATTCAAAACGAAATTTTAATCACCTTGGATAATAATATGATGATAATATGATGGATAATAATATGATTATGATAAATACAAAACTAAAGGTTTTAAGATATATGCATTTCACAAAAATATTGTTATTATAATTGACCCAATTGCTAATTAAACTTTTCAAAGAATCTTCCAGATGTTCATATTTTGGTTTTAAATCTTATAAATTTATTTCTTTTTAATCATAAATGCGTTTTTCATTTAAGAAAAAAGTTCGTGTTCACCGAACTTTAAAAACCGAACAAAGTTCGAGTTCGGCCGAACTTTCAAATTTACCGAAGTTCGGGTTCGGTACCGAACGAAATTTTGAGTTCGGTCGGACTCTTCTTTTTATTAAGGTCCCTGCCCACAAAATTTAATTTCGCCCATTTTTAAATAAAGTACGTAATTAAATTGGAAATTAAATCGTGTACAATTTTGGAACACGATTTATTTCATATATTATTTAAAATAATTAATTTTAATATAAGATGCCACTTCCACTATTCAGATCCCGCCCATCTACATAGAAAATTCTTAACTTAAATTTAAGTTTAAAAAAAGCTTTAATAAATACAAACAGATTGAACAAAATATTTTCAGATACGTGCAAAAGTAAGTTTTGACATAGTAAAAAAATATAAAGTTTGTACCTACAATGTTCATTTGTATCAATTCATTTTAGCACATCCATAGATAAGATGAACCATTGTTATTGTTTTTATTAAATTGACCATGGCGTTAAAGAATCTTAAGTTTATCATATAGTTTGCAAATTATAGTCTCTATTGTCAAATTGTTGTATAACATTTCTATAATACATAGTTTTTATACTATTTATTTTTATACTAAAACTATACTTTTTAACCAAAACAATCAAATCAGTTTACAGCTTTCCATTGAATAAATAAAAATTTAAGAATAAACAATGCGATAAATTAAAAATATTTTTGTGTAATTTAAAGCATATACACAAATCAAAATTCTTTTTTTATAGAGCACTTACAATTCGAGAAAACTTAACAAAAAATCCGACATGTTTCATCTTGTGAAGGTGTTTTGTAGTTTCCATTCGTAGTTTAACGTCAATTCAACTCACGAGTCACGTCACTACATCTATTAGACGTGATGACTGCCAACTTATTGTATTTACAATTATCTCATGTATTTATTATACTTGTGTGTATGAGAAAAAGGAGGGTGGAGGTTATGAATATATGTATCTGTAAGTGTATAAGTATTTGTTTACATTGGACCCACAGTAGTAAGATGCCTACTTCATTTTATGATTATCTGATGCTTAAAAGCTGAAATATGCCTCATTGTCATGTACACCGTATAAATTGTATTTTGTGCAAAGTTGTACAAAACAAAACCAACATCTAACGAATATTTTAACACACAATCTTTAGTTCACATTAAGATTTCACCATCCCTTCTATGGACTTGTGTTCATAAAATCAAAAAGTAAATGATAAGTTTTGTGCTCAGAATCTTTGTTTTGTAGTTAATTTAATATCATTAATAAAATACTTAATTAAATATTTGAAATTAAAACTATATTTATGATTAGGTTTCGGATGTAGAACCGTTACGGTATGCGAAGAATTAAACTAAATGAGAATTATACAAGTTTATGTACAATCTAAACACATGAAAGTTTTTTTGGTATTTTATGCCTATCTAGCCAATTTATGTACTTGATCAATTAACATAAAATCAACTTTTTATTTTCCAAGGAAAAATTGTGTCGGAAAATTCATAAACAATAAAATTTAAATTGTGCCGTTTAGTATATTTTTAATATTACTATAGGGAGAATCCATATAAAAACGTACAGAAAACTCCTATTATCGATTTCACCTATCTCGATTTTAATAAAATTTGCACACACATATTTTGGTTTGTTCCTCAAATCAACGACTTTGTGATTGAAATCCCGTTCCAGACTAAAAATATCGCACTAAGAAAAATTAAAAAGATGTTCCAGTAGTCTAAAAGTATATACATATAATTGCTCATAATTTTGAAATCCTTTTAAGTACAGGATAGATCTTGATTTCGTTTTAAAGTCAAAGATATTATGCCTTATGCAGAAACGATAGGTAAAACTCTCTTTTATATTTTAGAGAAGTTTTTCGATTAAACTCTTGTAGTTTAGGAGTTTTTTTCCAGATCATGATTTAAAGCATATTTTTATATAAAAAGTAAAAACAATCCAAAGTGGAACCAATTTAAATTAACATGGAAAATGCTATGTATCTTTTTATTTTTATTTCCCAGCTTTAATTTCACTTAAGCTGAGGGAGGGCAGATTGTCCACCACCTGGGAATATTATATTCCCCGCGGACCAAAAAACTGGAAAAAACAAATATTGAAAATAAAAATAAAAAGATAAAAGTAATGGTGCAGCGCCTAAATAACCCAGTACCGGTGGCAAGTGTTGATCTACTCGCGACTCACGTGTCGTCGTCATCCTGCAGTCGTGAGCAAAATACTAGAGGAGGAAGTTGAAAAAGATACTTCAGAAAATCATAGTTAGTCAATCCCACTCCAACCACACTCCAAAGGAAAAATCGGACTCTTTCACAAGATCTGAGGCAAAAAGGATCAGGTCTCCCGAGGAGTTGACAACTGATAATAAACCTAAGAAGAATAAGAGCTCCCCGTGAGACTACACCCCATTAAAAGCCCCCTTAAAAAATTATTAACTTCTATCGAGGGAGGAAATTTGACATATGTCAGTAAGTTTCTTACTAGCCATCAACTCTTTATTGTTTTTTATGAGAAACGTCTCATAATTAAAGTTTGAAATAAGTTTTATAAGTTTTATACGATCCAAATATACTGACAAGCCAAAATCTCTCTACCAAATAGAATGAGAACCGGTCCATAATTGACCCTATTCCCAATATAAAGTCACATTCAGAAAATTACTTAACGTCCGGCTTAAAAATACCAGGTACGAAATTCGACATAAGAAACTTTTATACAAAAATTAATCTCGCATTTTGATAAGGATTCAGATTCACGGTTTAAAAATTTAACAAAAATATTTTGTTAGTTCAAAAGATCTCGGTAAATAATTGACTTAAGCCATATTTCAAATACCACCCAGATGTTTATAGAGGGCATTAGCCAAATATGGGACTCTCACTTGTTACTATTTATTGATGTTTTATTTATGAATGAAAATTTTAAATAAGTACATATAATAATAAAAGATTGCAAATACTAATGCATTTATGAACATATTCTTATAATTATTTAAATAATATCGAAATTGCCCCTAAAATATATATTTTGTACCCTACCGATAACCCTAAAATATCAATACTGATATAAGCCAAAATACTGATAACGCTAAAATACCAATACCGAAATAAGTAAAAAACCGATAACGCTAAAACACCAATACCGAAAGCCAAAATACCGATAACTCTAAAATACCAATACCGAAATAAGTCAAAATACTATCGGCTTCTTATCACCGTTTCGAAACGATTGCCAACATTGCTAATAATGCATTTTGGTTGAAACTTGTACTGATTACTGTTAAACATTTTAGTATTCAGTAAGATTTGCATTAGCGGTATATTTTACTGTTTACTGAAAATTTCTTCAGTAAAATTTTATTGAATACAGTTTTTCAGAACCAGTAAAGATATACTAAATACTGAAATTTTTAACTAGTAAAAATCTACTGATTACTGAAATGTGTAATGCAGTAAAATTATACTGCAGTATGCCCATGTATGGAATTGGCCAACAATTGACCATAGATGGGCACTTTGCAGTACCAGTAAAATTGCAGTAAAAATAAGTTTTTACTGTTTACTGAAAAAATTTTCAGTATTCAGTAAAGTTTTACTGATTACTGAAAAAAAATCAGTATTCAGTAAGTTTTTACTGGTTACTGAAAATATTTTCAGTATTCAGTAAATTTTACTGATTACTGCAAAAAATTGCAATTAATTTACTGGTTACTGCAAAAAAGCAGTATTTTACTGATTACTGAAAATGTGTTTACAGTATTCCGTACAATCTAATAATTTACTAAAAATTATATTTTCAACATATTTTTGAAAATAAGACATATTTATCATTAAAAGTAGCTAAGTGCGATAAATTTTACTTTTTGGCATTTGGCATTGTAAATTTACAAATTAATATAATAGCCAAAATCTTATATTACTTTGTCAGCCAATAAAAAGTAGTCGGAAACATTATTATATTTTATAATATTAGATTATTAATAGAAAAGAGAGTAAAAGAGATCAATATAATAATAGTTGTTTGAAAATTTTAGTTAAATATAATATTTTTTTTACTAATAATGCATTTTAGTTGAAAATTTTACTGATTACTGAAAAAAATTTCAGTATTCAGTAAGATTTGCATTACCAGTATTTTTTACTGTTTACTGACATTTTTTTCAGTATTTAGTAAAATTTTACTGAATACTGTAATTTTTTTCAGTAATCAGTAAAAAGTTACTGGTTACTGAAAATTTTTTCAGTAACCAGTAAAAATTTAATGATTACTGAAATGTGTACTGCAGTAAAATTATACTGCAGTGTGCCCATGTATGCAGTTGACTCTTCCAGTACAGCGATACATTTTATTAAATGCGTTTAATACGAAACGAAATCTATCTAAAAAAATTATGTTGATTGGTCTATGTACTGAATTAATTAATTACAGCGAATTTTTTAATTACTTTTCTATAATAAAGAATATTTATTGACTGATTTTTATAACAATACTGCAGAAACATTATAATAAGTTGTTCTGATTTATCTACTTCTTAGAATGGGTTCATGCTGAAACATTTAAGATTTCTGAAAAGAAATCTTGAAAATAATGATATCGCCTTTACTTCTACATCCAGTTTTGAGGAACAGTGTTGTGTTTCTAAAGTATTTCTAATAAGTTCTTCAGCAAAACATAGTTATAGACTAGTTCATTGGAACGTATGAATTCTGGAACTCATTGATGAATCTCTAAAACATAAATTTTATAAACTTAATTTCTTTATATAGAAGAGGATTTCACATGAAAATAAATAATTTTTAATATTTGAGATAAAAATTAATAGAATTGAATTTAAAATAGTGGAAAATTATAATTTTGTTTGTTATTGGAAGGAAAACATTGCAGAAAAGAAATAATTATTAGAACAACATACATTCATTAGCCTTTATTCGATTAACCGAATAATTTTGAATTATCCGATTATTAACCTGTCAACTTAAAACCCCAAATAATTATTTGTCGAATAAACCAAATAAGACAAAAATCCGATTAATTGAATACTCTAATGAATACCCATTGAGGGTATATATTGTTATATTGAGCCGAATATAACAATCATACTCGTTATTGTGTTCAACCTATTACAAATGTGATCTTGACCAACTAAAGTAAAAGTAACAATCAGTTAAGGACCGTATGAAAACCCTTCGTACAAAACTGTTGTAAGAAAAATTAATGAAAAACATGAATTTGTGTTTTTATTTTTTTCTTTTCTTTTTTGGTAAACTAAATATTTCTTCTTTATTAGAAATCATGACTGTAATTAAAACCATGAACCACAATTTTCAATTTCAGTATTCGAAGCATGTTGGTAATACAACAAAAAATGTTTCTTTGTTTTATCTTCTTCATTTAATAGCCGCACATAAAGAAGTTAAACTGCAAATAATGTGGAAAAAAAATATTATAAAAAATATATGATAGAAGTATATACATACTTGTGTAAGTACAATCAGAAAACTTTAAAGTTTTAAACATATGAAAAATTCATCAACATTTTATTTATATATGTAGGTTAGAGTGTTCCGAGCTTGTATGCAGGTAAAAAATTTTTATCCTACAGGCCGCCCCCCCTAGAATTGTTCTATGTGTTATAAAAATAAGTCGTGCCAAAAATTAGGTCAATAGGATTACGTTAACTGGTGCCGCAATGGCTCTGAAGTTTGAAGATGCACTTACAAGGGGAAAATATGCATTTTTTCAGTTTTCACAAAAGTTTTGTATATTAAATAATTTGTTTTATATTTTATTGTCAACGAATCGTAATTTATTTTTTTCACTATTATTGTAAATATCGGTTGTTAATAAATAAATTTCTTAAGTTTTATGATAATCTACCTAAAAATAGAAACAATTTCGACTAGTTTCCATCAAAAATTGCAAATATTACAAAATTTCACCTTTAACCTTTAAAGTTTTTGGCGTCCAAATTGCAGGAAACTCTTGATTTTTATTTAGAAATATGTGTTTACAAATAAATTTACAAAAGGTTCCATTTAAAATACACAACAATATAATAAAAAGGCTAATTTTGCAAAATATTACATAAAAATGCGTTTTTCTCGAAATCCGCTTAATTCAAATTGCAGGTACAGGCAAACTATAAGAGGTATTGATCTAATTTTTCTACTGTTTTATTCCCTAATCTGTTGCCATAAATCCCTATGAGTTCTCCCAAAAATATTAAAATTTGTTTAACAAAGTATCAAAAAAACTAAAATTTGAATTTTGAAACGACCGTTAAAAATATCAAAATTTTACGACCATAGCTGAGAACAGGTTTACGTTATTCTATAAGGACAAAAACTACTTAATATTCAAGAAACTACAGATGTATTTTAAGTAATACAATTGTTTTATTAGAATATTTTCAAAAATTTGTTTATTTTTTATCACATTTCGAATTCAAGTGCTCTAAGACACGATAATGGCCTGGGGAATTTTTAATAACTTTTACATTTTTCAACCAATTTTTATGTTTTTTATCTTTTTGTAACGCTAATTCTGTGTAAATTCGAAACTTAGTTTTTTTGGAGCACTCTAATGTAGGTAAAAAGTTTTCTTCAGGTTATGAACATACTAAAACATTTCGAATTGCATTACAGTAGTAGTAGTTCAGATTTGTTTCTACACTTACACCCCTTATCACAATACCTGGTTAGTTTTTACCCTAAAACATCATATAAACATTATTATAACAGGTTGAAACCTTCAATGCAACTCCCTGGAGGAAGATAGGATCATAGGTAGCCCTATTTTGCTCGATGTAATGCAAGAACAATCAAATAAATGTAATATTTTACTAATTTTTTGGTACGTGTTTTTCGACGAAAAAACAAAACCTATTGACAATGGTTGAACTCAGACATATTTTTTCACCTAGACCACACACAATCTGATCTTTCGATTTACTCTTTGGTATCTCTTTAAAAATCGCCAAAACTAAGTTTTATAAAACCGGAGCTAATTTTGTACTCAGAATTATGTGAATCTTTGTAGTAAATAAACCATATGTAAATAGTTAATAAAAAGAGGCATTTATTTACATACAAATTTATTTACAATGATAAAAAATCCATGTAATCTGTATGCATGCATTAGAAGTAACCCATATCGTAGTTCTTCCTTTCTTTATTTTTCCGTTCAATTCTTCATTCGTTCAATAATAGTTTGTTCAGTCAGCTATCACTATGATATTTTCAATATATTTCAAAAAAAAAAAAATAATGTTAAGGATAAATATAGAACAAAAACTAGTAGCAACAAACAAATAAGTAGTTCACTCGATAAAAAATGATTTATTTTTTTAATTTTTTATCCGTTTTCAATTGCAATTCGTAACTAAATGCACTCAGCAAAGTGCTCTTAAGGATTAATACATTTAAGATGTAAAAACCCACTGAATCCTGGCGGGTGTGTTTTTTGTTCAATGCATTCATTGTTTTTTTTTATAAAAGTATTGAATGGCATAGTATTTGTGATAAGTGGCTATAGTTTTAAATGAAGAATGTTTAAATGTTGATTAAAATGTATAGAACTTGGCTAAATACAAAATACACAGAAAAATATAATTAATATTTTTTTCAATTAAGGCGGTAATCAGTATTAAATTTTAATTTAATTATACTTTTGATTAATATGACGGGAAGTTAAAAATTAAAAGAAATGTGCACAAAATTAAATATTGAGAGATGATCAAAATGTATTCAAATAATGCGGTAAACTTTCAATAAATATTTTTAATTTTCAATTATTTTCAAAAACTACAAAAGATAATTTGATGAATTCTCTTGATCTCCGTAGTTAAATGAGATATAATAATAAAAAGAAGCTTGTTGGTGAAAGGCTCCCTATTGACCGCCCATTTATTCTCATGGTTTAAAAGTTGGACAAAAATATTTCAAATATCAACGTAATGGTTATAGGGGAGCATTCCATTTACGGCATACGGTTTGATGGTTAATATAAGATTCGACATAGTCGAATATAACACTATTACTCGTTATTTTTTATTTTGCATTATATAAACAGGTACCGATCTTACATAAAATTAATTGAATTGCATATCTGGTACGAACATATTTTTAACCTTCGGCGTTCAGTTTAAAATATTCGAAATAAAAATAAGTCTTCAATTTCAAAAAGAGAACAAATTTATTATATTTTTTCCACTACAATACAGAAATTTATGAAACTATTATATTTAAATACTGTTTAAACAGTTTTGTTATTCAAGTTTAATTTTTGTATACATATGTATGTATGAATGTATGTATAAATCCCATTTCTATACTATTTGGCAACAAGTAAAAATCTTTGTTTCCATTTCCTTTCCACTTTTATCTCACAAGTATCGACGAATGTTGCAATAACGCCGACCGCCTTTTTTTAGCTTTTAGTTTTTTACCATATTGCAATAATCGAATAGATTGTTGCACTTGGTATATGCTTTTTAACATTTTCTCAATACTATTTCGAAAGTTTTTCTTTTTTGTTCTATTTTTATACACATACTATGTAGTTCTCCCATTTAAATGTCTACTTAAAATGACAAATATAAAACAAATTGAAAAGTTTTTGTATTAAAAGCACATTTAAGTTTTAGATTGGTGGTGAATTCTTACGCAATACTTCATAGCAAATGTTGCATAGTTGATGTTGACTTAAATATATATTTGGAGTTGAATGTTTCCTGTCACAATGTATTTTATGCCTGCATTCTTAAATACATAGAATTTCAAATTATTCTTTATTAACATATGTATGTATATTGTTTTAAACACTAACAAAATTGTAGGGTGTGGTTATTTATTAAATTCATATACAAATGCAGATAAAGCTTAAACACAATTATATTATTCGAACACTAACTAATATCCACTTAATGTAAATTTAATATATTATCTGCCTTATTCATAAACATCAAATTTTTATAAAAATTTGTTCTATAAACCTTTGAGAAAAGTTTATGAATAAGACCCTATATGTTTAATCAAAATTGAAGGAAATGTATGAATACATACCTTGAGATTGTGAAGCTACTTTGCGGAATCAAAGAAAATATGGTTGTATATTATGCACAAAAAAAAATGTTTTAATGTATTAAATGTATCATTGGCATCGCCTTTGATAATTTGGCATAGGGTCTAACTAGAGCACCGGATAATCTGATACTACTGGCGTCAGTTGCATATAGTACTTGGTCAGGCTGGTCAGTTGGTTGAGGTTCCTTTTGAATCCTAGTAGTAGATGTGGTTAAATACCCAAAATCACGGAGATTGGTTTAAGGACTGATATATGTATTCTATACCTAATGGGTTGGTATAGAACAGATCTGTGTACAAATAAGCCGATGGTTTTGTCATTCCGGTCGTGTAGTGGAACGCCGGTATTTGCTAGGGAATTGTTTGGTTAGCGTTCAATGGTTACCTCTCATCCTGTAGAGTGATCTTAATTATAATGGGAATGGAACTGATGCGAAAATTGGATATTATTTATGATTTAGTATGCCTTTTTACGCTTCGGGAAAGTTTATCGGTGTTGTTGCCAGCTCAACATGATTGATTTATGCTACGCGACTAATTGTCGGGGCAATTATTGGGTTGAGTTCCCTTGGGAAAATCCTACATCCTTTGTCACTTAGATTAGTTCATAATAGGGGCATCCATTTTGTTGGATATTTCGGACTACCAAATATGTCTCCGATGGCTTTAGTATTCATTTCAAAATGTTTATATGTTTGGCTGGTTCTCTTAGGAACAACTAGTAATATTAGTAAATTTGATTTATAGAGTTACCAGCTTATCTTTGTTAAGGAATGTAAATTTAGATTTATATGTACCTAAAAAATTATCTGTAGTTTAATCTGTAGTTTTTCACTTTATTTAATTTTTATTTAAACAATATTGTCTTAATTATCTCGTTGCTTAAAAACTAGGTGTACAAAATTGATGAAATTTTTAATTGATTTTTTTTTGAATGAATTTTTTTTTATTTTGTTTTGATTTTTAATGCTAGGAATATTAATAATTCTTAAATAGTCAATAAAATTTTAAGCATATAATATTAAGTTTCTTGGCAATTTATGAAACACTTTATATGTTCAAATGTAATAATAAAGTGATATTTTTTTAAACAGATTGTTAACCGTCAAGTATTTTTAGGACTTTTTTCAACAATCATTAAATTTGACATCGTATATTTTCTAAACTATCTATCCGATTTTAATAAAAAGTTAAATTAATCTTTAGAAAGTTAAATTACATAAGTTAACAGTTAAACCGTAAAATTTTGAAACAAAAAAAAAATAATTAATTTCTTTTTTTTAATAAAGTTAAAAAAATGATTTTAAAAATAAACAAACATAAAAACAAGTTTGAATTTATAGTCTGACATGGCCGATCATATGATATCCTACACGTACTACACCAGTCAGTATGTTAAAAATGTTGATTATTTCTTAAAAAATTAAGCATTTAATTTGTTTTTAACTTTATTACGGAATATTTTTACTTATTGTTGACAAAAAAAAAGATTTTCCACAAGATGGCTCATACGGGAGTAGGGGTAAATATGGGCCTGTCCTAATAAATGTTGGTAGAGGAATTAACGTCTACTTCAAAAACCAAGTTTTGACGACTATTGATGGCATAAAAGATCTTTTAACTTAATTATAAGCCCAAAGGCTCTATTCGGAGGGTACGGTTGTATGGGAACTATGCGAAACAATGGATCAATTGTAACCATTTTCCATCCAATTATCTTGAAAATTGCGACCTATACCTTGAATACATGGACAGCCAGGCAAACGGACGGGCGGACGGACTCAGAAAACGATTCTAAGCCGATTTTTTTTTATTTTAAGGTATAGGACGAATATTTTTGTATGTTACAAACATCAGCACAAACCCAATATACCCTCCCCACTAAAGTGTTGTATGGTATAAATATAGAAATATATAGAAATCATCGCAATACAAACTAAAAGTGGAAAATAAACTCGAAAATATACCTTCAGTAAGATACAAAAGCCAAATTATGCTCTTATATGCAAAAAATATGCTCCAACAAATCGATGCCGAAAATCTTAATTTGAGTAGAAACGTGTAAATCATATCTAAAAGTCCATACGACGTACCACAAAAAAACATCCTTTTAATTATTTTTGTTTGCCTGCTTAAAGCATTTGGCAGTATCCTCGATACAAAATTTGAAAACACTTTTTCCATTTTCATCAAAAATTACCAAAATAAAGTGTGTAGTGAACTTATGTCCATTAAATGTGTGGTCGTTTAATTTTGTGTGAGAAAGTGTTAATGCATTAGTTTACATAAAACTCTGATTCAGAAAAATTCTAAACTAATTTAATTATAATTTACTATCATTTGCTAGATTCTTATCGAGACGACAACAATTACTTTCAATTACATTCATACAAATTTCCACTTAAATTTTTTTGGAATAGTATCAATTTTCAAATTTCACACGACAATAGGCAACAGTTTGAAAGTAAGCCTCTCACTATTATTATAAAACTTATATTTAGTCTATTTTTGCAATATCATTATACAAATTACGTTTATTGTGCATGTAAATACATGCATACATATAATGTACATACATATGTATATTTTCCACTATTGTGGAGTAATGTTGGTTATAGAAATACTTGGATTGGTGGTGTTCGTGGTTGTCATCAATGTTTTCTTAATGCTTGCACTCATACTGACAGTCATTTCCGGTTGACGTTATGGACTTTGCGACTTGTTTGTTCATAGTTTTCATATTGTTGGCTCCCTGGCTAAACTACTGATTGGCTCAATGCCAATACTGTTAAAAAATGTAAAAATAACTATAATTGTCGCATTTTGTGCAGGACATTCATTCAGTTCAGTACTAAATACTTGTCTACATACACACAATCGCAATTTATTCATTTTGGAGCATTTGCTTCAGTCACATTTACCCAATTATTACGGCACGAATGTTCAACAGTTGGTCAGTGGCAATTTTCTTGGGTGCACTCATAAAGTCATTTATAATTGTTGCACAGTTCTACACGATTATGACTCTTTTCAAGAAAATAACTTCATTTTCGTAAAAAGAAAATATATACAGATATTAATTTGATTGTACATTACATACAGTAGGCCTACAAAGTGCTACGGAATCAAAATATTTTAAACATATTTTACAGTTTTGTGATTTATTTTAATAAAGTATATAAAGTTTTTTAATGGGTGTTAAATTTAAGTCCTTTCGCATAACGGAAACCAATCCAAACCAAAGTACATCTAATTGAAAATTGTCTATACAAATTAGTATAAAAGAATTGCTATTGCTGTTGCAAAAGCAATTCTTTTTTTTTATTCCGAAAAAAATTTTAAATATTTCTTAACATCACTCACTGGAATGTATCTTCATAAAATTGGCTTTGGTCCATTTAAAGCAGTTAATCGAAATGTTTTATACCACTACTGTTTTTTTACTTAAACAGTGTTCTTTTATTTTATGTGACCAGACTTAAGTATTTGTTTACTTGAAATAGATATGTACTCACAAATGTATGTATTTAGCTCTAAATATGTGTAGTATGGAAATGTTGAATCTCTAATGGATTTTAATTCAAAGATAATGTAATAAATCTTTAAACGTTGTTTGGAAAAATCAATAAAACTTTGTGTGGCCAAATTTACACACAATTTATTCGCAGATTTAAGAGGCGAGTTTAAATAAAGAAATAGGCAATAAACTTAAAATTGATTCCATATTTATCTGTTAAAACGAAGAAATTTTGTCTGTTTATAAATGAGGTTAAAAATGGAAATTCGTTAAAAACGCAGTGAAATTTTTCGAATTTAATTCAACTTTTGTTTGTTATTTTTACATATTCATGAAGTCAAAATATTATTCTTCTTACAATTCTTTTGTTATTGTGTCAAAAAAATTTAGTTTGTGAAATATTAATGACATATGATTATACAACAAAACGATACCGATAGTGAATTGGATAAATGTACTTTATTTTAAAAAATATAATTGTTGATATTTGTGAGGATCTTATTGCTTTCAAGGTTTCATGTTCGTATATATGTTTTTTGTATCATGATGTATGCATGATTATACTCTAATGATAGATAATTTTATGTAGATTACCATGTTGTTAAAGCCGGCTTCACACTAGCACACGGGTAATATGATCTATTAAAATTTTGTGTAGAAGAGTACTGATGGGATCGTCTAAATATGTAAACCATCACACATTGATAGAAAATAGGAAAATCCTTTTTTGAAAAACAAACAATTCGCATTAGATCAGGTATGTATTTTTATGTGAACACATAAAAAAGTGAAAAATAAATCATACGATTTTTATTCTCTCTTTATACTTACCATCAAAAAAGATGGGTGGTATATTGATTTTGTCATTCCGTTTGTAACACATCGAAATATTGGTCATAGACCCACAAAATTATATATATTCTGGGCCCTCATTAAATTCTAAAAGGATCTAGCAATTTCTGTCCGTCTGTCTGTTGAAAGCATGATAGAGTCCGAATGGAAAGAGCTAGAGCTAGAAATTTCACATAAATATTTCTTATAGGTAAGGTTTGTTTGGTGTTGAAAATGGACAATATCGGTCCACGTTTTCGGATAGCTCCATACAAGTGGCCCCTCGCAAAGCAGGTTTAACAGTTATAACTTGTTTAAAAATACGAATATAGCGATGAAATGCGACATAAGTAAGATTCTTGTGATCCAAAATCACTATGAATCGGTCAATAATTGACCCTACCCCCCATATAAGGTCCCCTTCAGAAAATGACTTTAACGCTCATTACTGGCTTAAAAATACTAGTATGTAGATGAAATTCGACATAAGTAAGTTTCATACGAGTCAAAATCTATCTAAAAAATTTTATGAGGATCGGTCCATGATTGACCCTATCTCCATATAAGGTCTCCTTTAGAAAATTACTGTAACGCTCATTAATGGCTTAAAAAAACGAGTGTAGCGGTGAAATTCGACACAAATAAATTTAATATGAACCAAATTCTGTCTTCCAAATTTTATGAGGATCGACCCATAATTGATTCTACCCTTCCTTCAGAAACTTACTTTAACGCTTGTAACTGGCCTAAAAATACGAGTATATACATAAAATTCGACATAAGTAATTTTTATTCTAGTTAAACGAGGTTTGATGGTGGATGGATATAACTTGTTTGTTATATAAATGGAATTTCTTTTTACTTTTCCATTATCGTGTGTCCTTAACTAACACTATAAATATTGGTCCGGTTCTGAGAAATTAACTTAATAATACCAACAAAAAAACAGAATATCTCGGAAATTGAGCTAACTCATAACAATTTTTAAACTCAGCGGGTGGAAATACATAGGAATCAGCTAGTTTTTATTTAAAATACATTTTTAGTGTTAACTGTTCTAATAAATAAAAATTTCCAAATATGAAATTAAGCATAAATCGAATTAACCCATTAATAAAACTTACTGTTTAACAATTTGAAGAAAAGTATGAATTTGAAATTTATTACTGATTAGATTTTTATCGTGGCTCAAGTAAATTTTGAACCTCTGTTTTGAATATTTTTTCAACACTCATTTAATTTGAAATTGAATACTTTCGTTCGGGATAGTTACGCATAACTTTTTATGTTGTTAACCGATTTTTCTGATACTAATACCAAACTGCTTAGGACAACAATAAATATTTCCTGCTAAGTTTTAAAATCAGCTTATTTTAACTTGACAGCCGGCACACAGACATATCTAAATCTTGTATCCAGAATATTTATACTTTGTTGGGTCTCAAATGAAAATTTATATATACTTTATATCAACGCAGATGGTGGTGCTAAGAACAGATAGGCAGACATTTGTATGAAATGACAAAATCAATATGATGGTGGGCATACAAAATGTTTGCTGGTATACAAAATTGAGATACATATTTTTTTCTTTTTCTTAAAGTACTCTTGAAGTTCTATAAAATAACGCGCATATTTCGTAGTATTTTATTTTTCTATTTTATGTTTTCAATATGCGTACGAACAAATTCAAGTAAATAATATATGCATGTAATTTTTATATTTTCCAAAAGCAAAAAATATATATATTTTATATAAGAAGTGAAAGAAATGCAATTTAAGAAGAAAGATACACAACGAAATGTCAAAACCATTAATACTATAAAACGTTTTTCAAAACGTTTTTCTTACTTAACAAATATGCGTGATATACATTTGATCTGATGAATAGTGCAGCTATTGTTACATGTTCCTCCGATGAAGGAATGTGTTTCTTTTATAGGTTTTTCGTACTTTTCGAGGAAACGTCAATGTATTGACATTGCTAAACAAAATGTTCCAAAACAAATATGAACGTAATTTCCACACGTTTATTAGGGTGTCAAATGATGCGTATTAATATACGTACACTACGAGTAAAATATATGTATATATTTATGTTTTTTTTTGAAAAGCGCGTCAGTTTCCACAATCTTTTAAAAAATCGGTCTCAAAAATTTTGAACTAATCGCGGACAAAATAATTAAAATTTTTGTGTTAGTATATCTGTCCGATTAGCATTATAAGGAGCACAAAACTACTCTAAATATTTAAATATTATTTTCGTAATTATCTAAAAATTAGGTCATTTTTGAGAATCATGAAAAATGTTCTTTTTCCAAAATTATACTGATGGTATTTTTTATCGTGTGTGGAGATGTCATATCCATAAAAGGTCTAGCGGTTTAATTTTGTTCATCAAAGGGTTAAAGCGCATCGATTGAGAGCTATTCCTGAATGAAGGAAATTCTTCAGGACACCCTAATGTTCATATGCAAGTAAAGTTATTGTTAAATATTTAAAACATAAACATATTTCTGACAGCTTATTCAATAGATATTCAGAAAGATTTATTGTCCTAAAAAATTACGGGCAACAAGTAAAATTCGGTTATGTTTTGCTTGTGTTCATACAAGCCATATCTTACAATGATATGGTATTTACTCAAGTAAGATATAATAAATTTTTGTTTTAATTAAAAAAAGACATGAGTTATAAAATTACGGTGGTGAGAATAATGTCCATGGACATAATGAAAATTTCAAAAGTGTCACAATGTCCAAGAGCAATGCGACAAAAAGTCCATGGATTTCAAAGAGTCCATTTATCGAAAAAAGGTTTATTTTAGTGAAGCCGATATTGGAAATTCCCCAGAGTTTAAATCCCTGAGAGCGGCCGAAGGCCGCCTATCCAGGACCCTTTCTAAAAGAAATCCAAAATGCAACATACACAAAATTTAGGAGCAATTCATAATTATCATGTTTTACCGGCTATACCCACTATATGTGTTATAATTAAGTTTAAAATATTTTTTTATAATAAAGCTTTTAGCTTGTTGAAATTATTAATTTTCGTTTGCACCTTTCAAATATTTGACGAAAATGACATGAACACTAAAAAATTTACATATTGAATTACTTAAAATACACTGCCATATTCATAAACATTTATCAAACCCTAAAGATCTATTTCTGAAAATATTTTCCTTTGTATGGGGGCTATGGAAAATTGGGAATCGATTGTTGCGATTTTGAACAAAATTGACGAAAAAATAATGTGTGACAAAATTCATCGTGAAAACAACTCTAGAATTAGAAAAAAACAAGCATACGTTTTTTAAGGAGTGATTATAAATTTTTACTCAAAACTTTTTTTGTGAGCTAATTTTGACGTTACCAAACTACATACAGTATTGTATTGAACTTATAATTTTATTGAAAAATTATCTTACATTGATTGCCAAATTTTAAATTGGAGTTGAAAAAAACTTAATGATTTATGATAAAAATATGTGAGTTCCTAGATGCTTAAAAAGTTTCTTTTATAATTTATTTTAAAACGTGTTAATTTGTTAAAAAAATCACTTAAAAGCCAATATGGTTGCTAGCAAGAGTGGTAAGTATTTGACTTTTTAAGGTTACATTTTTTATTGGCGGTTTGTTGGATGATTTTTGGTTTTGTTAGTGGGACTTATTTGTGGTATTGATAATGAAGAGGATGTTTGCCACGACAATGTTGATAATGACGTTGATAACGATGATGAGTTTGATAATTATAAAGAAAAGTTAAATAGTCATCGTAGTAACAGTATCTAAGCTCTTTGCTCGCACTTTGACAATGAACACAAGTAAAAAGCAATAAATTTCAATTTTGTTGACGGTTGGCCATATCGGACAGAGAAACATGGGTGTTTATCCCAGCCTGTGAATCTTTAGCATTCCAATAGTAAATGATGATTTTATAAAAAGTAAATTGGTTAAAAAAATTATTCCCAACCTTGCACAAGCAAAATGAAACTGATGTAAGTAAGTATGTACAACAATTACAATTAATCTACAGTAAAATAGTCAGTAGCAACCATCATGTACTGAATTTCTTAAAAGGAAAGTAATTTTATGTGGGCATAAAGACAACAATTTCATTTTTTCCAACTTTTGTGCCTTGTTTCTAAAGTGTATGATTAAAGTTAATATTAAGATATAGACTAAGTTGAGCAGGAAACGCAAGCAGAAGCAATGAAAGTTTTTAAGTACTTTCTTCTTTCTGTATGATTTTTATTTTTCTTGGTTTCTTCTTTTTCTTAGAAAATTATCAAGATTCCTTTTGAACATAAAATTACTTACATAAAAGTTTTACTCTCTTTTAGTTAAATATTTTTTTTTTAATTTTTTAAAAGTACTTAAGAATTGGAGACACATCGAGGTGGGAATATATAGAAATCTGAAAGTGTTTTATTCATAGTAACAATTTAAATGTATGAATATAAACGTACTTAATAATAGTGTATTAAAATGTCCTTAAAGGAAATAGTATAAAATTTCTTTTGAGCAAAAAAAATACTGAATTTTTTTTTCTCAAAAGAACTTTTGTTTGGCCCACTATCAAATAGTACCTACCTTGGTGCAAATTTCATCCAAACCGATTTTTTTGGTTGGGTCACTTAAGACGAAACTGCTCATATGTATGTATATGTATTAAAAACATTCAAAATCAGTAATATCAGAATTTCACATAGAGTAAAATTTGTTTTTAGCTTTCGATTCGAGGTAAAAGGCTATTTTTACCTCCACAACTGTCATTTGGACAAATCTGTACAATAGCACAAAATAAAGGCATGAAATTGCTTAAAGTGTCAATAAGATACAATGATCATAACCATTAAAAATAATGTTTTTTATAAATGTTAACAACAATATTGAAGAAATGGAAAAATAAACTCAAAAATACACTTGTATCAATTTAAAGTAAACTTTTTATTTTTTAAACAAACATATTTGAAAAATCGGTATATAATTTGTTTTTTTTTTTATATGAAAATCCGTTGAAAAGAAAACACTCAAAGATGGCCGATATTGTTGGCTTCATACTTCCAGACACCCATTCATAGTTTACAGTTATAACATTTGCTGTAATGACAATAATAATAACAACCATAATGATAACAATTTTTAACAAATAAACAACAACAAAAATATATGTGTTAAATATATTTTAAGACGCATACATTTGTACTTCATAGATACAAAATATTTATTCTTTTATGTTTCTTTTCTTTCTGCCCAAACCGAAACCAACCATCCACTCATTTATTTGTATCGAGGTGACTGGCTGACTGGATCTGTGTTTGGTCATTATAAAGTAAAAGTTTATTACATATATTACATGTATATTTCATCTTTTTATGGGTATGAATGGAAGTAGGAATTTTTTTATTACAAATTTGTATGTTGTAAGTAACAACAGGAAGAATGTTCATGTATATGACACCCTGTGAATATTACCAGTTGTGAGTATTTTTGTGCAATGTTTTACAGAAAGTTATTAAAGATATCGACAATGTTATATTCGGTTGTTGAGTTTGGCAATGGCACGAATTTATGAAGATAAATAACATCCTGTATGTTATCAATTGAAAATGAAAAGGAGAGTAAAAAATTGATAGAAAAGCACATACAAACTTCTTGCAATGCAGTCAACGGCAAAATATACGTAGAATAATAGAAGCTGAAAACACGTATTCACATGTTTTTTGTAGGTGAATTGCGACAAGTCCACAAAGTAGACTTAAGGGACCATCTAACCAGAGCAATGTTAATTCAAACGTTTTACTTTCAATGATTACTTTTAAAATAACAGTTAAATATTTTGTAACTGAAGCTTTACTTATTAAAATTAAGTAATTTAGATTGAAGCTTTACTAATTAAAAGTAACTTTAATTAATGTTTTGCTAATGTTTATGTAATTTCTAATTACATTTACTTGTAATTATTATTATTGCATGCATTTTGTAATTAGTAATACCTAAATTACAACTGTAAGTATTTAGTAAGCTTCAAATGCAAATACAAGTTATTGTAATTGGCAAAACTTTCCACCCGTGGAATTCACGCCTGTATTAAAGCGGATTACATTTTTCACTGTGTAATTTGGAACTAAAATAAAATTGTTGGCTTGAAGAATTTTATGCACAAATAAAATTTTAATTATCTTTAAAAATAAGTATGTGTATTTATTAATGAGAATTTCCATTTTAATAAATTTTCCATTAAATTATATCAAAACATTGCAGCATTGCAATGATCGAGTTTTTACTTTCAACTAAATATACAGTATTGGACACACGTTATTTGCAACAAATGGTTAATGAAAAAGTAGTGTAGGGTATTAACATAACAACATTCCATTACACATACACATTTCTGGTAAACAGCAAATCAAAGGAATTCATTGATAATAATGGAATAATTTAGTTATATGTAAAATTGTTAAAATAATTTACACTAATCCTTTACTTGCTGTGCTAATCACGGAAATGACAATAAAAAAAGTTGTATCACCTACCAATTTTTACCATTTTGATTTTTTAGTCCTCGTGACTGTAAACTTGTATCTCAAATATTAAATTTCACAGATATAACGGCCTTATTTATAATCAAATTTTTATTTAAAATTATATTTTATATGGAAGTTTTGTTTTATAAACGTTTTATAAAATAAAATGTTGTTTGAGAGCAAAGTATATAATTTGTTTGTGAATATAAGGGCCAATCTTTAGGCGAAGGATTAGGGATTAAATTAAAATTAATCCTCAAAAGGTGTTTTTGATTACTCAACTAGTTAATTTTGTTTGCTAGTTTAAGCGCTCAATGGTGGTGGTTTAAACTGGAGCATGAAATGCTAAATTTATTGATTAGAATATATTATAGGGACTTCACAATATAGAGTTTTGTTTTTTTAAGTTTCATTAATTTTCATATTACATTTACAGGTGTATTCTTCTTTTTTATAAAACATGCATCGTTTAAAGAATAAACAGTGACGTTTTCTGTTGTTTTGTATCAAAGGAGATTAACATCAGAATCAATTTATTTTTAGATTAACTAATCTAATTATTTATTGGCATTTGATTGCCAACTCAAAAAACCCGCTCTAAGTTATAAAAGTGCAATCTGCAAAAATGTCGTGATATAGTACTTCGTTAACTGGTGTCGCCACAGCTCTGAAGTAAAAAGAAATTAGTTTTCGCAGTAATTTTATCACTTAATTTTAACAACAATGTATATTTAGTTATCATTCTAATAAGAAATAAAACACAAAAATTCATTTCAATGCTCACATACCATGTTATGTTTTTCATTTTTGAAGTGATATATCTCGAGATCTATATATCGTATCGGCTTTGAATGTGAAATATTTGTGGATCCTGTAAAATTAAAGCAAAAATAATTTCTTGGTTGCTAATCGATTTTATATACCTTAATAAATAAAATATAAAAAAGGTTTTGTTCAATTATCTTTCCCGGTCACTGAGCGATAACATCTTGAAATCAAAATTTTACAAAGTCAAATTTTGCAAATTCTGTACAGTATACATTATGAAGGCGTATTTCTTGAGGTTTTTTGCTAAAATATAAAGAAAATTCTAAAATTTAATGGTTTATGATCAAAAACTATTTAATTTATATATACAGACGTTTTATTAAATTAGTTTTAAGAACTATCTTAATTATACACTAGAAATGTATAAAATGATGAAAAAGCCATATTAATTGTATGAGATACCCGGGTATGTTGGGTGCTGATGTACGTAATGTTTTTCGGGTATAGACAACATATTTTTAAAACAGGCATATGTAAATACAAATATGTTGCATATTCAAAAATAAAATGAATTGATACACTGCCTTTCTGTTTTCCAACATGAACATAATGACAATGAGTTTTTGATTGCATAGACATTTTTCTTTTTTTGTTACAATATACTATACCCCGACAACTACAACACATCGTTTTTGTAAAAAAAATCATGTTTGTACACTGTACAGTATACGATGTTGTAAAATGTACATTGTACATCAATATATACTTGGCTACATAAATTCAAATAAATGTACGAAGAATACATTCATTCATGAGGGTGGTCCCAAACAAAAGATAGCGATGTTCCTAACAAAAATTTTGAGTCATATTGACATACGTTTTTAAGTATCTCATGTTGGAATACCTCTTAATGGATACGTATTAATTAGTTGTTTAATTATTAAAAATTTTCCAAAAACGGTTTTGGAAAATAGTATAGTTAACATTTGGTCGTACAGTTAAAATTTGGAAAAAACCGTTTGCTAAAATCTATTAGTTTTATCTAGGCACTTTTCATAAACATATCAACACTTCCATGAAGTTTCAGCACAAAATTTAAAGTACTCTTTGATTAATTTTACAAATATAATTTGATAAGTATTTACGGAAATCAAAAAATGTAACAAAAGCTCAATTTAAAAACCATTTTTTTCTTCAAAATTTAATTAGTATCCATTTAGTGCAGAACAAAAAAAAATAAAGTATTGGAAATCAAGGTTTTTGAGTTAAAAAGGGTTATTCGATATTCGAAAAATCGATCTTTAGAAAAAACCGTCAGTAATAAAACACAAAAAATTGGTTGCAAGCCCGTGGATCACCCTAGTATTAACACGAAAAAAATGATATTTTTTGAAAGGATCCTCAGTGCTCTCTCTACCAGTAATATTAGTAGAATATGTATGTAAAAACAAATTCTGAAATCTTTTCAAAATGGATCTCAAAAATTCCATGATTTTGAGCTATTACGGAAAAAATAACTGTGATAGGGATACGTGATAGTCCAAACGTAATAGTAATTAAACCATCACAACTTAATTTTTCTGAGATATTTACTAAATGTATGTAAATATATCGCTAATTTACTGGTTGGCATAATTCAAAATTTTGATGGATAATAATTAAATTATACAAGAATTCGTATAATTTAAATGAGCTCTTCTGACGAGATTTCTTGTGTACGTATTTACATATAATATTGTTTTAAGACCACTATATTGGAAATGACCTCATTATAATGTTTTTCGCGTTTCAAAACTAATTTTGCTTTGTTTTTACGAGGTTCCAAAATTAAAAAAAATTGTTATTTATTAATTTTTGTTTAAAAAAATAAACAATATACATAGGTTTTTAAAATACCAAAAAAATCACAAAATCTTCCAAGATTATTTTGACCAACTTAATAAATATCCTCGTATACATGTATGTAAATTGAGATCGATAGAATTTGTTGTTAAAAAATGTTGTGTAGTAGTGGTATTTCAGTCTACCTCTCTGTTATGTTCTGTTGCTTTAACTTTAGGTCCCGAACTACCTATTTAATCTACCACTTAGGGTTTCCCCTAGCCACCGTCCAGATGACTAGCTCTTTTAAAATGTGCTTGTCCTACGAGAAAGGCAATCGTCATAGATTATAAAAAGATATATAAAAAGTTTAAGTTTGTTTTCTCGATAACAAACTTGACTAAAGACGAGCCAACCAGGTGGCTAGACGTTAGTGGAAATCACTGTCTTTTTCGGATGCATTGATTCCTTGTCGAACTGTTGGGAACATTCTACGTCATTCAAATACAAACATACATATTAACACGCCTACATATTCTTCTTAAAACTTATTTTCTATTACATTCCAGCAAATTAAAAAGTAATGAGTTAAAAATTTAAAAAAGCATATATGTATATTAATTAACATTAACGAAAAGCTAGAGAAACAGACTTTAACTGCTATAAATCCACAAACTTCAAAATTTTCAAACCTCACATTTTGCGTAAGCAACTTTGATATCCATTAATAACTGTATTATCGATATATATAAATGTTTGGAACTTTAACCTTAACCCCTTAACTTTAATCCCTTTAAAATTGTATAGAAGTTCCTTCTAATATAATTATTAGGAGCAATAAAACTAAAACTCTGTTTTGTTTAAATTTACTTAGTACTTTTCTCCAAGTGTAATGTACAGTTCACAGTAGGGCAGAATCAAATTTTTAATAATAAATCTGGGATGTTTAACACTATTTGAAAATTTTTAAAATTAACATTAAAATGCTCCAGGGAGGTATTACGGCTCTTCTAAGTGGAACGAACACCTTTGACATGTATATTTTTTAACGTCCATCTAGGTACCATTATGTTGTTTTCAATACGATTCAAAGATTTTTATATTTTACGAGTTGTAGCCATTTGACGGATTTAAATTTTTCATGCTAAAAATTTACCAATAACAATACCTGTTATGGATTTAAAAATCACCGATTTTGAATTCAAAAATTCTAGAGTAGTTTGGGCGAAAAATGCATTATCTCATTTTTTTAATAAAACAAGCATAAACTACCTATCAACACGCAAAATTTGTTTTAAATTTTCAAATGCTTATAACTCAAAAATTATAAAAAATTAATGGTTGTAAAGAAAAAAATCACTACGTGTATTGAATGTCAGAGTTATTACCAAATGACTTATTCTGCCTCATTGTGTGGTGTTTATATTGAACAATGTTTTTTGTTTTCTTTTATAACTCCTTCACAGTGTTCGTGTGTATGTTTATTATTTTGTCAAGGACGCACGCTGGAAACTATGCACAAATAAATAGGGATGCCTTTAAGCTTCCGTTTCCTTTAACAGTATATGAGTTTCGTGTAACATGACAGTTATGTTTTTTTATTCGCACACTTTCCTTCTTATGATATAGTTTGTTATTTTTTCTTTTGCATTGAAATGTTTTATATACTTACTCGTGAATTTCTTTCCATCCTTCAAATATTTCATAGAAGAAAACAACAAATGTAGAAAAAAAAAAATTATCTTGAAAAATCTTAAAATATTTAAATTAGGTTTTATAGTTGCTTATAAAGACTTTCATAGACATAAAGTAAAAACTAAATAAAGGTGTTAATTAGAAGCAATAATTAAAACAAATTCATTTAATACTATTAATTAGTTTTACACTAATGTTTGTTGAATTTAATTTTAAAACTTCAATTTCCACCTACTTACAATTTAAACGAGCTACATTAATTACACGTTGCAACAAACTTTAATTACGACATTTGGTTTTATACTTTGCTTGTTTATAAAATCCAATTAGGTATTTTTAACTCCATATTGATTGATAGCTTCATGATGTTATGAAATTTCATAAACCTTTAATTACAAATATATTCGTATACGTTTGTGTTAAATGATAAATGGTGCCGTGTCATAATGACCAGTGTCAAAGTGTCCATTCCTTTTAACACAGAAAAAACTATCGGTAGTTTAGTTTTTTTCAATTAACATGTTTTTGTCTTTCTTTAATTTTTTTAAACGATTTTTTTTGTCTTAATTATCTCGTAGTTTAAAACTTAAGTGTAGAATTTTGATTAAATTTTTAATTGATTCAATTAATTTTTAATTGCTTGAAAAAATTGTATGGCGTACCTTTTTATTTTAGTTTTTTTTTTAATATTTTATTTTAAATTTTTATTCTAAGAATATTTATAATTCTTAAATAGTCAATAAAATATAATATTTAAGTTTCTTGACAATTTGTGAAACACTATATATATTCAATTGTGACAATAAATTAGTTTTTCTTGTAAATGCTGAACGTATTGTAAAAGGTCGAGTATTCCTTTAACGTTGTGTGTAATCGATTAATAATTTGATTGTTTTAATCAACTTCTTTATTGATTTTTTAACAATTTTCTACCAAACAGTTTAATTTATTTGATTAATAAATTAAAAAAAAATCAATTTTATATATATTAAATATTAAATTTATACAATTAATGAATTAATCAATGTTAAATCTTATCTCAATTATAGACATTATTGTTCTGATTACTTCGTTTTTTATATTTTTTACAAATTTGGTTATTGATATCATCATTTTGCTTATAGGCTCAAAACTTGCTTGATTCAATTATTTTGATAATTGAAACTTATTTTCAGTTTTTTTTTTGTGAAGGGTAACAGGGAATACTATTTAATCTCAAATGGACCGAAAATGATTACTTATAGTATAATTATTGACTGTAATTGTTATATTAATTTTTGTTATAATTAAAAAAAATGTACTAAAAGGGATAAAGTAATATTATATATATTAAATCCCATGTTGTGTTTTCATGGGGGCTGTGCTACCGAAATGCCCCAACTTTGTTAAAACCCACAAAGTACTACTATTCAATTCAGGATCAATAAGAATTTGTAGCTTATTGTTAATGTGTGCATTAGGCTAAATCCCTGATATACTGCATAATTTAGAAATAATTTTTTTAAGAATCAATAAATATTTGGGTTACACATTTGTAAATATGAATCTTAATCGTCAATCCTTGATCTACATTGATTTTTAACTCATTACTATTTTCACTATTTCTTATATAAGTAAATCAATATTTTTTTCGAAATAATCCTATGTATTTTAGCTATTATATTTTTTTCGTTTTCATTCAATAAATTTTTAAGTGATTAATTGTGTAAGTATTTTCATAAAATATATTCTATGAAAAAGTGCATTCATTCATTGGTTTGTTCTATCACTCAATGTGTCTGATTGTTTGTAACTGTCTGTCAAATTAAACATTATTAAAAATTTTATGTAATTCTTAATTTTTTTTAATTGCTACTGATTCATGCAAAAAACAAGGCTTCAACGACTGTTTCGGTAAAGTTTTTGTTATTGTTTTTCTTATTCTTTATGCAAAATTGCTTCTGGCACTTGTGTGTACTCTCGTCGTAGTACATTATGTATAGTTAAGTACCATTTCAATAATGTACTTGTTGGATACATTATGTTGAGATTTAAGTACATACATATGTATGTGGGAGCGTTGTAGACATTACGAGTGTTGTCGTTCGTTGGTTTATTAAAATACATACTTACGAATGTATTCACGCAATACAGATATTTAAGGGGTTTCCGGTAAAATCTTATTTCAAAACTGTGTATTTAGTATATACTACTTACTTCTGTAAGGGTCTCCAAAATTTAAGTATTCTATTGATAACTATATCATTGTTTTCAAAAAAATCCTTATATAGAAGAAATGGTTATAATTGGGTTAAACCTCAAAATATACGAAGTGAGGCAATTTAGAGAATAAAACTTTATACACTTAAGTTATTACCAGATTTACATTAGTTTATATCGACTCAAAAATTGGTTCAGATATCGCACTACAGAAATATACACATGTATATTATTATAGCAAGAACAATATTAGAATTAAAACTATTATATCAATACATACATAAGTATGTTTTTGTAAAATTATAATGATAGCATCTAAAATTTTCAGTTTGTTTAACAACTAATTCAATAACATTTAGTCTCACTCAATGAATCTTCGCTAATTATTCAGAATTTTTCTATAATAAATCTATTGAAAATAACTTTGGGTATGTACAATTGAATACCTGAAGGTGTTTGTTGTAGGTTAAAAAAAATATTGCATACTCTAAATGCAAAATTTTGTATGCAAAATAATGTTGACGGTGTATTTGCAGTTGTAATATTATCACAGATGAATGCATAAAATATTGCGAATTTATATGTTCGAATCTTTATGCAGATATATACAACAGAGTTGACAATATATTTGAACTTGTTAATTTAAATTTTCTATTTCATATTTCATATATTGCATAATTTTATTAAAAATAATCGTAGAATTATTACCTGGGAGCCTACATCAGGAAGGAACATAACTATTTACTATTTCAATGGTTAAATTGCATTATTTATTATTATAACTTATTGTAGAATTATTCCTTTAGAGCCTGCATGAGGCAGAAACATAACTTTCCATGCAATACGGCCAACAACAAGAATCCAAAATTGATGGAAAAAGTATTCAACAGCATACAATTTACGGGTGTAGCAAGTTTAACTTTTGCCATGTCGCAGCTGTTTGATTTTGTTTATGTTGAATTTCTGTGATTGTTTTGTTTTTAATTTTACATATACATTTACACGTACATACACACGTATGTGGGCAGTCGAACATGACAAGAAAACGGAGTGCCACAATGTGTAAGTAAACAAAGGTCTTCATTTAATTAAGAGTGATAATCAGGGAAACTAAAATCATCATATTTTTTTGTGGTGCATTGTATATAAATCTATATTTACACATTTAAGACTAATTTATGAATTTTGACATCGATTGGTAAGTGCATATTTTTACCCACACGAGCATAGTTTTACATTATTTAATTTTTTTAGCATATTTGAGGCATTTCGATTCTATAGAGTATATTTTATTATATTTTTATTTTAAGTGCAAATTTTGATGTTTTGATAATTTTGATTTTTTTATACTCACCATTAATAAAGAAGGAAAATAAATATACACGCCTAGTACCAAATTGACACCAAATTTTTCAATAATATCTTTTGTCAAGTATATACATTAGGCTGACCGGATCTCATATGGGTAGAAAAAAATGTCGGAATCTTGTTCGTCTTAACTCCAACAAATTATTACCCTTTTCAGGTATTAAGATAGTCGAAATTTTAGCTCGATTAAAAGACGCTAACCCCTGCCGCCAAAAAGCTAACATATGATAATATAACTCCAGACCGGTTAATAAAAGAAACAAACTTAGTACCTCAAAACAAAGCTAAATCAAATTAGAAAGTGATTCTGAAACGACTCCCCAATATAGTAGTGTGGGGTATAAAAATTATTCAAACTTTTATTATTAGAGCATATTTTTAGTTGTTTATTAATTTTACACTCGAATTTAAAAAAATAAATTGTTCGCAAAATAAGCATTTCAAATCGATATCAAATCTAACACAACAATTAAAAAGTTATTGCAAATTTTAACGTGTCTCACAACACCTGAATGCAAAAATCTTAACCTTTTATAATACATTTTTGCTTATTTTGTTATAAATGTATATTTTTAAAAATTTTATTGCATATTTTGCATAATTTTCAATTATAAATCAAAATGACAGGTTGTATTTAGATATGATTTAAATAGCTACATTACTATGGTGATTTAAAATTTAATATTTAAATTGAACTCATAGGGTATATGATCGACCAAAACCATTTAAAGTGATAACAGCTGCAATTTTATTTATAATGAAATAGTTTTGGTGCATATTTTTTTCAATTTTTGGCGCATATTTTTTATATTTTTCTTTGCTTATTACATTATAACGTATTATCTCCGTGCCAAATATTGGATCAAAACACATTAAAAATCAACAACTCGCTGTTTGGTGACAACAACAAATCGTTAAATACATACACATGTTGAATATTTTAAATATTATGTATGTCTGTATATGTAGAAATCCTTTTTGAATACACGTACCCACAAATATGAAAATGACATTCATACTTTATTGCATAATGGGACCATGTAAACATTAATGTGCCTGTGAGTGTTTATAGGAGTATGTGCATCTGTTTATGTTAAAAGTTGATGTCAAACAATGTTAATGCAAAACGAAAACATCAACTTTATATTAAAATTTTACCCAAAATTACAAATGAACATTTTATAACTAAAAAAAAAACTAGCACATACACAAAATTCCATTGGAAATTATACAAAATTTTCTTTTTTATTTTCATCTGAAAAAAAATATTTTTGCATCGCGAATATGACACATGCATAAACGACTTAAGTTAAAATAAAATAAACTATAAAGTTAAATATTTAACAAAAATAATTGTAAAAATAACTGCAAAAACTCGATCGCTTAAAAAAATAAATAAACACTATAAAACATAAAACTTCATTGCATCATGGAATAATAATAAAAAGTTAAACAACCCTCCGGGTTCTAACAAAAGAAAAAATTGGAATTAAAAATATGAAAAGTGAATTTTCCACATATAACTTTATCTGCATGTATGCATTCACACATACATATATGTATGTAGATAGATATATAGACACATACATATGTACATTACAGGGGCCAAAAAATATAAAAATTTAGCTTGGGTTCCTGTTTTCCGATTTGAATTAACACCAGTTAGGTTAGGTTGATAGAACAAATACAGTTAAGTCACTATCGGGCATGTTGCACACTCCTTTTCGTTAAAAAAAATAGTTTTAGAAAGTAATAATCAAAATAAAGTCCATGCAAACAAAATCGATATTTTTGCGCACCTTTAATGTAAATACATAATATACATCATGTACATACATATCTATAGATTATCTGACATAAATATTTCCTACAGTTGTGGACCAAGTTAGAATTGATAAAAATCTTATTTAAAAATCCTGTAGGAGTTGTCGAAAAAAAGAGTATTCAAATAAAATTCGGATTATACATTTAATATGAATGATCGAAATTAAGTAGCCTGAAATGTATCTAACTTCGCTTAAAATTAAAGAAACAATTTTGCTGAAGTCCAAATAATATCTTATGTTATTACTGGTAATGAACATTTTTACTGTGTAGCTCACATTAAAAAAAAAAAAAAAAAAAAAAAACATTTGTATATAATCAAGATTTTTTTTGTTTTATCTTAATTAAGACACTTTTAAAATTGTTAAAATGAAAATGAAATATTCAATTTAAAATACATAAATATCATATTTGATGGAGAATTTGTTTGATAATAAAGTAAAGTGAAGTATAATTAAAATTAAATAAAGAAATATCTTTTGTTTTAAAATACTATTAAAACATAATATCAAATTTTTTTAAATATATTCACATTCAATTGGCCTGTCATTGTAGTTTTGATATTGTATATTGTCCTTATGTTTTTTCTATTCAGTTATAAGTTCACAAATTGCCAGCAGATGCCATCCAATAAAAACAGCACAGAGTACAGAATTAATACAATAATAAATTTTGAACTCATTCCTAAAAAAACAATCACACACATTTGCATTAAGGTACATTTATATATAAGTATATTAATATACTTGCTAGAGAAGACAAAAAAATAAATAGAAATAATAGTCCAACATAATATAATCACTTTCTGAAATATAATCTTATCTAACGATGTTGTATATAACTAAAGAATATGTATGTATATGTATATAGATCCGACATAGGCAGAGCATAAATTTTCTTTCCTCACTAACATCACTTCAGTTTTTGAATTTTTTGCACTGAAAGAAAAATTTGTAATATTTTCTAGTGTTATAAAGTGTACTCTTAATGAAATGACAAAAAGCGTTATATTTTAAATTTTATATGAATGTATGTTAGAAAAAAGTAAAGCATAAACTATTATTTTTGTTCATCGCCATCGGAAATGCATTTATTTTCAATTTTATATAAAAGTCGACCTTAATATATACTCCGTGCAGTTAATACTAATTAAATAATGAATAATTTTAAGAAATTTAACAAATAATGGATTGTTATATGTATAAAAATATCCTCCATGATGTTTTGCACTCATATGGAGTGCTCTAAATGCCAATTAAATGGAAATATTAGCATTGAAGTAAATAGGCCTATATGTCAGAAAATAACAAAGTAGCAAAAATTACAATTATTTAGGAGTTTGTGATATTGATTGAACTTTTTTAAAGTTTTCATTATTTAACTGATTCAATCAGAAAAAATAACATTCGGCAAACAGGAACTTATCTTCATGTTTAACATCAGATATTTCTCTATGTGTATCTCAATCAAAAAACTTGAAAAATAAGAAAATGACGGACGTACGTGTGAATGACGAAATAGTGTCGATTGGTGGATATTGGACCAATATTTTAATTCATTACAAACACTGGCGCAAACTCATTATGTGAATCATTCTATGAACAACTTAAGTGGCAATTTTTGTACATTAATAAGCCTGTTCATATACAAGCACTTTGCTTTCTATGAAAGATTGCATTATTTAATCAGAAATCCAATCAGGCTCAGAAATCCTGTTCCTGTTCAAAAAGAGAATTATACAACCAATTATGTATAGGATACATCAGTCCTTATGACAACATTTGTTCCCCTTGATTTTAGGTATTAAACCACATCCACAACGTGGATCCCGAAGGAACCTCAACCAACTGACCAGCCAGGAAAAGTGCTGCAGATAACTGGCCACCCGTAGTACCAGATTAACTTGTGCTCTAGTTAGACCACATGCCCAATCTTTCCATGGCAAAGCCGAGGTTACATTTAACATCACAAGTTTATTGATAGCATTGGTTTACACCGGGATTGCAACAAGGAGGAGATTTCACCAAGGTAACATACTCCCGGGGAAAGAGCTAGACAGTTGCATAAATAGGCAAAATCGTTTCACGCATAGTCCCCATACAAGTGACTTCCCCGAAAACAGGTTAATGGCCATAACTGTTTTAAAAATACCAGTATAACGATGAAATAATAACAAAAGTATCAATGTTATTTGTTTATTTATTATTTAATTTACTTTTAATGACTACTTTATGCGAATTTATTTATTTCACACAAATTGGAGTTAATTAAAGTACCAAAAAGGTAGCCTTTTATATGCTATCACTTACTCCAGGCCCTACATACTTAATTTCATGTTCCTAGGTTCAACATTACAGAAAATTCAAAAGGTCGACTTTTATAGGTTCTCAGCTACTCGGTGTAGTATGTGCTATATTTCATGTTTCTAGGTTTAATATTTTAAAAATTCGAAAAGTACCTTTTACGTGTTCTCACATAGTCCATTTCATGTTTCTATGAAATGGACTAGAACGAAACTTTTGTAGAACGAAAAAATATCGAAAAGTCCCCTCAGTGAATCCAGGCATACTTAATTTCATGTTTCTAGGTTTTATACATATTATAGAAAATTGAAAAAGTATCTTATGAAGAAATAAAAGGTACCAAAAAGTCGACTTTATAGGTTCTCAATTAAGCCTATCATACTTAATTTTATGTTTCTAGGTTCAATATTATAAAAAATTGCAAAAGTACCTTCTGAAGAAAGAAAAAGTACCAAAAAGTCGCCTTTTATGGGTTCTCAATTAAGCCGGGTATACTTAATTTCATGTTTCTGGGTTCAATATTAGAAAATTAAAAAGTAACTTTTGATGAACGAAAAAGTATCAAAAAGTCAACTTTTATGGGTTCTAATTTAAAACAGGCTCTGCTGCTCTCGCTCTGTTTTGTTTTTATAAACAAGAATAAAAATAACAAAATTTACCTTATGATTAAATATTTTGTGTTTTTGCAATTTTTGTGGTCTTATAAAAACTGATTTCAGCAAACATACAGACGCGGTAACCCGTTTCTGTGTTTTTCACATCGAAAAAAAAATTTCGGAAAATTTATGATCTTTTATAAACAGGATGAAAACAATGAAATTAAATATTTTTGTTAAATTTAAATGCGCATAATTTTAATATAAGCTTAATAGCCTTGTTTAAACTAGAAGACTATTATATTTTTATATTTTCTCGATTCGAGAAAAATACAGAAACGGAGCACAGGATAATTATTTTTTAACTCAAGAATAATTTTTTTCAATATTTAGTACAACATTTTTGTTTTGCATGTCAATAAAGTATTTTGCATATTGAGAATTCCGGTTAATTTCGTTGGGTTTTTCAAATTATTTATTAAATGACTTTTTGGAATTTATTGTTTTATTGTTAAAAGGACAAGTGTTAAGTATTTTTCAATTGCGATTTACAACAATCATATCCTCATTGTGTGAAAATATAATAATGAGGCAATTTCGATATAAAAAATTAGTTAGATTTCTAGAACAAGTGTAAATTAATGAAATATAATTAAATTAAAAAATATTAACATTATTAAATATGGTAATTGATGAAATGATCCAAAGAATTATTAGAAAAAACGCGATTTGTATCCGAGGAAAACCATCGGACTCCTGATTTATCTTCTCCAAAATCCATGTACGAACTAGGAGGAAAACTATGTTTAAATTTAGACCTCTCAAACGGACCTTACGTTGCTTGGAACCAATGTAAAGTGAACTGTCGTGTACTACTGGAAAAATACCAAATTTAGATATTTTAAAATAGAGGTGGTTATCATACCCTAAAGTACATACACTTACATATATTTAGAACATAAATCAAGAATAACTATCCAGATCCAAATACGCCTACTGTATGTTATTCATAAAATAAAGTATTTAAAATATGAGGTTGAAAATCAAGATTTTAGCATGTTCTATAGTGGTATATGGTGATGTTCCCATACTTAGAGAGTATAAGATGGTACTTAGTGTTAGATTTATTGAATAAGAATCAATATTCTGAACAAAATTTACACAGTACTGCCAAATAGATGGGGTTTCCGTAATGTAGTTTTTGTTTATCAATACAAAATGACCAAAAACCCATTGATTACACCGTCCAACACCATTTTTCACACACGAACCAAACCATATACATACGAAAGCACATAATGTTTATAGTATAACTGCGTACTCAGTTTTTCATTTTCTGATCGTTTGTCCTTTTTAAAGGACTTTAAAATTTGAGGTACATACAATTTTCAAAAATTTTTATAAAATATTTTTAGCCACCCTGTTATAACAATATGGGTATCAAACTAAAGAGGACAATGGTAGTATTTTTATCTCGTATTATGTTTTATTATTTAAGAATAAAAAGATGTAAAAAATATCCTTATAAAAGTTTATTCTTTATTATCCTTGAAATTTTAAACAAAATTGTTCAAAAAAAAATATTCATAATAAAGACATTCGAATGGAGTACAAAAGTCTGAAATTTGGTCTTCATAGCTCCATTTGTTTAATTTGTATAATATTTTTTAAATATCTCAATAAATTAATTAATAAAATTTTCCCCTCTGAAAATTTCAAAGTCTTTTTTTTTTGTTAAAATATTATATAGAAAAATTCGAAATTTGATATTGTGGAACCGAGTTTCTTTATCTCTATGATAAAAAATTAAAAAAGTGGAAATTTTGAAGAATATGAAAGGATAAAAATCGATTAAGGATATCTTGCATTTTTATCCTTTCATGTTAAAACTACCTTCTGGGAAAGTACATTTTCCTTTTTATTTTAACCCAATTATTCCGAACTCTATAGTTATTATAAATTCTATATATCTTTTAAAAATACCTTTGACCTCCCAATAATGTTATCAAAGTAGTTTATTATATAGTTTTCATTAAAAAATACAACTGGGCGAAGATATATCCTGTGCAATTAGTAAACCACGATATACATAAATATTTAAACAAGTTAGGAAAGTATAGCCGGAATGGGCCGAGCATATCATACCCTACACCAGTTGTAAATTTCTTTCAAATGTGATTTATTTTAGCAAATAAAATATTTATGTTGAATTTTATTTCAATTGCGACATATTGAAGAAAAACTAATTTTCTGAATGTGGGCTAGAGTCAAATAGAGATTAAAGGACTGCACAAGACAACAATAATGCGACAATTTGTTAAACAAATATCGTGTCCGCCATCATAAGCACCCGAAATTTTTAATTATATTATAATTTATATTTATAATAATATTGCGCTTATCATATTACCCTGAAGTAAATTTTAGAATTCGGAACATGCATGTTTTCATCACTAAGGCCTGTTATCTCAACCACCGGTTATGTTTAATTCGTAGGTATTTTGTCTGAAAACTGTCAATTTAACGTTAGTATAAAAAATTAACAGACATTGAGATAATGGGGTAGGTAATTGGTATAAATAATAAATTAAATTAAACAAAATATTCTCAACAAAATTTTTTTTTAATTTGAATACATCTTAACTTTTAATTTTTTTTACAAAGAACGAATAAAGATTGAGACATGAAATTTGGGAGTCTGTAACTCTATATTTGTAAATATAACATATATTTTTTGCTAAAAAAACTGACTATAGAAAATAAGGATATTAAAGGATTAAACTTTAAAAGGACATTTTTTTTTATTTTAACATTTTAAAACTATTTTATTTATAAAAATACTGTTATTCTCCTCTTTCAATCGATACCTATATTGACCTACTAGACCAAACCAAATTTAAGCTAAATATAATTATACTTACTCTTCCTTTTAAACTTTAAAGTCCTTTTAAAGGAAGAAACGATCAGAAAATAAAAAACCAAAAATGTAGTTTAACTATATCAAGTATGTAGTTTCCAACGTATAGGATCTTGCTCATGTGTGCAACAATTTTTCCCAATTTGTTGTACGGTGTTATCTAATATATCGAAATTTAATCAGAGAAACTATATATTTCATGTTAAGTCAAATATTGATAAATTCTTATAGGTATATAGGATAATAAATCGGTTAAGAAATGTCCAAATTTAGTCGTTCCACTACTAAAATATCTAAAAAGTGTTATTCTAATATATAGGAGTAATAAAAATATTAAATTTTGTAAAATAATGCAGCAATATTAAAAAAATGAACAAAAGATCTAAAAAATCAAAATACTTTATTGACATAGAAACTTATCAATATGTTCACATTTTATCAAAAATCTCGTTAACTAATATCTCGATTTGATAATACAACAATCAAATTGCTTTACTTTGCTAAAAATAATTGTTCAGATGAAGTTTTTTCTTAAAATTTGTAAAATTTAAATAGGCAAATTACTTAATTGATTCACTGTATAAACGTATACAATTAACTATAATAGGCAATATTCTCATGATTTTTTAGAAATTTCAGAGAACAATGTTCAATATAATATAATTTAATATAAATGCAAAAAAGTTGACAACATTTAGTAGCTAGCAGCTTTTAGGTTGATTGTTTTTAAGATTTAAATTTCGTGTAAAGAACGTATAAATCCTAACTGAATCAGATAATTATCAAATTTTTCATACTAACACCGTGGACTTTATTTAATCCCAAAAACTTCAAGTTCATGAAGAATCTCTATAAAAATTTCTTCTTTCAAAATTTCATAAAAAATAAAATACTTTTTGCATCTAGTTGATGCAAGTATTGACTTTTCTTTACACGTACTGCTAATACATTTTAATGGTAAAGAATTTGGCACAGTCTATACTTTCTTTTTGAAAAAAAAACGTCTTTAGAACTAAACAGAATTTATAACGGACTAGATAACCATTTTAATCTTGTTTAATTCGAAAAATTAACCTTGATTTACGTTTGTTGTTGTAATACAATAATAAAATTACAAGTAAGTAAACTTTTCTAGTCTAGTGTATCCAGTCTATGTTGTAGTCCATAATCTAGTCTATATTTTAGTATATAGCCTAATCTGAAGAATTTTTAATAATTAATGTAAGGGAAACACCACAGAGTTTTAAAACCTTGCCCCCGGCCGAACGCCGACTATTCAGGAATCTAAAATGAAATTTATTTTTTTTAATTTCAAAAATGATAACTTTTTTCGAAAAATTATAAAATTTTTAATATTTTTGAACTAGGCAACAAATTTTTGTTATACCATTAATACTTTGCGTAAATCTAAAAACCCTAAATAAATCTTTTTATCCATTTAACTAGATCACCATATATTAATCAAAGGACAAATATTTGAAAAAATATTAAGTATCTTACAATGATCGAAAATTTAACTTTCGGTGAGAACATCATTAGCTTATATTTTTCATACAGAAAATGTATGAATATGTAATGTGTAGACTGCTAAAAAAAATCCATCAGTATTTAGTTTCCGTATAACACATACAATAGTGTTCGATTGATTAAAAAAATGTAGCAATAAGTGCTTTAATTTTTTATAATTTTTGATTTTTCTAATAAGTATTCATTCATACGTTTGCAGTTTTAAAGTACGATAAAAGGATAATACGCGCATTAAGTCCAATTTTCAAATGTATATGTAAATATGGGTGTACTTGTATCACAGAACTCTTTCTTAAAAAAACTACTTACCTTACAAGTACATCCTTGAAAACTGCATTGAAAGACAAATAATATGTAACACTATACTTACCATTATACTGTATACCTCTATTCTTATACATCATTATATGAAAACTCCCTACTCCCCCACTTCTAACGATTTCTTATACAAAAACACATTTACATGAATACAAATACGAATTTATAAAATTACATAAACTGTAGAAATGTTGTCCCAAAACTGTAAAGCTTTTTTACCTTATTTTCCCTACATTATATATAGTAGTAGTTGGTCGTTATTGTTTTTGTTAATTTTTAGTTCAACATTCTTTCACGCCCTTTGCGCTTAAAACTTGTTAACCGAAATGCAACACATCAAAGAAATCAGACACTCGCAAAGAAAATAAAGCTAATTATTAATGGATAAAGTAATAAAGAAACAATAAAAGGAAAACAAAAAATGAGATTATCAAATAATTTTCCCCTTAAGATTATTCGGGATAATATTCTATATTATCCTTTCCAACCACCTTTCCAGTACTCAGGCATGCGCCATAAATAAGAAGAGAGCCATAATATTATTTTGTTTTTAGCCAGGACTTTTCTACAGAAAAAAATCTGGGTATAATATTAGTAACCCACAAAAGGAATACTTAGATATGTAGTATTTAGTTGAGAGCAGCAACAGGCTAAATGCAAATATCTTATTTATACTTTTATAGCCAACATTAGAAGACGATTTTTTTAAGGAATTCAATTTTAATTTAATATATTTTTTTTAATAATACACGTTATTTCTACATCGACATATTATTAACCTTGAAATGGTCTAATGGATAAATGTTAATATATGAATATTAAACAATCGGTTGAATATATTGTTAAAGTTATATTCATTCTGTCCTACATATTTAAAGATCGTAACAAGATTTAAGTTAAGCAAATTCTAAGCATTTTTTTTTCTCATTTTTCCAATTTTTGAATGACTTGCACCTATAATTACTTGAATAACAATTAAAAAAGTATAGTCAGGCCTGTATTGGTGCTAGGAGAAATAATGGGTAAATTTGTTGAAAATTGCGATCTCACTCTGCAGGTCATGGACACACATGGCATACTTTTCAATGTATTTTACATAGAAGTAGTCTAATGAGGTCTTACCAATAATGTTTTATATAAATACTTTATAATTCATTAGTTGTCTTGCATGGGAAGCTATATACTTTTTTCATGCGGTTTAAGGGCACTTCACACAATTACACTTTACTTTACTTAAAGTCTAATGAAAAAGTAAAATTAAATTCCATCCGTATAACACAAAAGAGGATAAAAGTCGTATGATTTATATTTTTTGTGTTTACACGATTGGTATAAAACAATAACAAAGTAAGATGGAAACAGCTGTTTCACCTTTTTTGTATGTGTTTACATAAAAATACATTCCTGACCTAACGCATATTTTTTGAATCATTTCAAAAAATGAAAAGAGCCAATGTCAAATTTTCCATCCGTATTATCTCTCGATGTGTAATATAACCATTACATATTGCGTTTAGACGACCCCATCCGTCTTTTACACAAAATTTTTACAGATCATATAACTTGTGTGATCGTGTAAAGCCGGCTTTAAATGCGTTAGTTGTAAGGATATTATGCGTTTGTGCTGATGTTTGTAACGAACTTGTTGAAATTTAGCATGTACGTTTCTTTTGAAATTGGTTAAATCGGTCTATTATTTCACTTAGACCTTATAAAACTGAACCACCCAAAAGGGGTTTTTAAACTTATAATTATGTAAAGTATAATTGAAATTCGCAAAAGTCTTAGAAGTTTTATACCAGCCTTGATAACTTTGTCCAATTTCAAAATGATCGGACCTCATTTGACCTTAGCCCTTTGAAAGTCTATTACAGAAAGTGACTTGAATAATCACAATTTACTTATTAACACTAATATTGCTATGATATTTATCACGGACAAATATTATATAAATATAAATCTATCCAGCACATTTTGTAGGGACCTGTCCATTTCTATTCCTTACACCCATATAAAACCTCTTTTAGAAAATTAGTTTTTCGTCAATAAATTGAATATTAAATAGATCGGAATGACGTATAAATATATGACTGACATGTTCAATTCATAATCGATGTTGTAGTGTTGTATGAGTAGTATGTTTGCAGCTGCTACAATATGTAGTATTTTTTGTGGAATTTTCTATACACAACTCCTACCACTTTAATAGATACAATATACAACATGATTGTGAATTGGACAACTGAAAATACACATTAATATTTATTTTATACAATAACAAGTATATATATATAAATATTGGTCTACATATTTATATTTTGAAATTATACAAAAAAAATTTTAAAAAATAAAAAAAACTTTTGTTAAAAATAATTTGTTTGCAAAACGTACATATGTGATAACATGTAACTGTAGTAGATTCGTCAAGACTAGTTAATAAACACTTTCATATATTTATAGTTACAGTTTCTCTTCGATGCCGGAAGGAAGGAAATACGCATAATAAAATATTACTTTTTGTATTCAATGCACAAAAATTATTTGCTTTTCTTCTTGTGTCAGTAATGTCTTTGTGTTTAAGTGTTGATGTGAGTGTATTTTTTATGTTTTATTTGATTAAAGTTCTAAACTTTATCAATTTACCTTTTTACCAACTACTATCTTCTGGCTTTTTTTCATTTTTTCTAATTTCCATTTTGCTTACTGTACTTAGTTTCGAAAACACATATTCTACTTTTTTAGATAAGTTGTGCAACGATGTCCGGACACTTATTTCCTCTTTTATATGAATGTTTCTAGTCGTAGCAAGTAGAGAAAAACTTATTTACGATTTACGAATGAACGCACAACATACTTTTGTCCAAATACATACATACTTGTTATATTAACCATTAAAGGTTTTTATGTAACATATTTTTTTTATTTTTTATGAAACATTGAATTATGTATCATTAAAATAAATATGTGTAGCATGATCATTCAAAACGCTAATTTATACATATACGTTAATTTATGCCACAAGTAATATGTGTTGTTTAAAATTTGTTGTAGAAGAACTCGGATGGAATCGTCTATACAGAATATATAATAAATAATTATACTATGCGACAATAATAAATACCTTGGAATTTATACTATTTTTCTGAAACGTGTATCCGAGTAAAACAAGAATATTTTTTTAAAAATTTCCAAACACCTCAAAAATCTTTATTTACGGGTAAAAACCCGGTTTTTCGTACCTTTAAGCACTTTAAAGTCTGTAACTTAGGTGCATCTCAACCGATTTTAAGTTTCTTTACAGATTAAGAAAGCAGAAGCTGAGGCCCTTATAATAACATATATGATGTTTAAGTAACCTGGAAAAATATGTGTGAATTTCATCAGCAAACATATTTTTGATTTTAGTTATGCCCCGTTGTCCAAGTTTGGAGATGTTTTTTGAAAGTATGAGTAAAACCCAACTGTGTTTTTAAAAAACTGTTATCAATTGACAAAGTTATTGATATTTTTCTTAATACAAACTTGTTCAAAAATAGAGTTAAATATGGAACGATCCCCGAACTTATTTATGCTTTTCATCGTCATATTAATACTAAAAAAAGAATTACGGAATTCAATTTATTTCCTAAAGGAGGGTTTGTATGGGAACTAGGGTCAAATAAGTACTTGTTGTCTAAAGAATCAGCAGTATCACTAAAGACTATAGCAAACTCATTTATTCCGATTTTTGTATTGATCGGATTTCATCATGAAAATCCTACTTCAGAAAATGAATTTAATTTCATAATTCTCCTAGTTATGTTAATATCACGATGGAATTCAGTATAAATAAATTTCATATAAATCTAAATGCTTCCACTAAATTGTATGAGGATCGGCCCATATTAAACCACATCCCTCATATAAAGCATCCTTCAGAAAATCAGTTTTTGAACAATTTTGTATTAAGAAAAATATCAATAATGTTGTTAATAGTAAACGGATTTACAAAAAAAAAGTTGTGTTTTACTAATGAAGAGACATAGTTTTCTACTACATTTACGGTTCCTATATAAAATACTTTCAAAAAACACATCCATACTTGGACAACAGTGCAAAACTAAAATCAAAAGTATAATTTTTGATATTTCTCTAGGTTACATAAATATCATAAATGTCATTAAAAAGGCCTCAACTTCTGTTATCCTTATCCGTAGAGAAACTTAAAATCGGTTGAGATGCATCTAAGTTACTGACACTTTTAAATTTATTTATATGCAATAATTAGCTGCATTCAGATGCAGATACGATAAATTTTCAAAAATTATTATTATAAATTGTTACATATGATAAATACTTAATACTATTTCCTATTATATATGTTTTTGTCATTTAGAGTCAATATCAATTGACACTTATATCTCAAGTGGTCTTCATGATAGTATTAGCCTAATTTTTGAACATTTGAGGGTTAAATCGTATGTACTTGCATTTTCCTGTATTGAATATGTTTTTAAATCTTTTTTATTTAGATAAAAAATGTAAATAATAATAAAAATAGTAATAAAATTTGTGTCTTAAGAAAATTCTTATAGAATGATATAGACTGATTCCATGAAAATGTAAAAGAAAAAATAAATTTAATTTAGTAGAGAAAATCCAAATTGAGTGAAATAAATATAAAATATTTTCACACACATAAATGTAAATATGAATATGTAGTCCATGCAGTCATTTTGTGACCACATTCGAAACATTTATGACTCTTCTGAACAATTTAAATGATCACATATGGTATCTGTTCTAAGTAATCAGTTGGGTGACTAAATACGAGACTTAGTTTTTTGTTAAGTCACCTAACTATCTCTCTGTTAAACATTGACAGTTATTATAATTAAAACAAAACATAATTTTAATTTTTTACAGAAACTTTACTTTGTAATGCAAAAACTTAAATAATTATACAATGTAATATTATAAACTAATTGAGAAACTATTTTTAGGCCACACAAAATTGTTTGTCTACTCTTCAAAATTAGTCCCTTTTCTAAAAAGTCGCCACTCACTTTTCATACCTACCATCAAAAAAGATGGGGGTATATTGTTTTTGTCATTCCGTTTGTAACACATTGAAATATTCGTCTAAGACCCATAAAAGTACATATATTCTGGGTCCTTATTAGATTCTAAGACGATCTAGCCATGTCCGTCCGTCTGTCCGTCTGTCTGTCTGTCTGTTGAAAACACGATAGAGTCCAAACGGAAGTAGCTAGCGAGCTGAAATTTTGCACAGATACTTATAGTTGATCCAGTTTGTTTGGTATTGAAAATGGGCAATATCGGTCCACGATTTCGCCTAGCCCCCATATAAGGCCTCCTTTAGAAAATGACATTATTGCCAATAACTGACTAACAAAAGCATCAATAGCGCTGTAATTCGGCACAAACATGTTTTATGAGGACATAAATCTATTCATAGAATTTCATAAGGATCTGTCCATAATTGACCCTACCCCCCATACAAAGTACCCTTCAGAAAATGACTTTATCGTTCACAACTGACTAACAGAAGCATCAATAGCGGTGTAATTCGGCACAAACATGTTTAATGGTGACATAAATCTCTTCGTATAATTTTATAAGGATCGGTCCATAATTGACCCTACCCCCCATATAAAGTCCCCTTCAAAAAATGACTTTATCGCCAATAACTGGCTAAGAGAAGCATCAAGAGCAGTGAAATTCGACACAAACATGTTTTATAGGGACATAAATCTGTTCATAGAATTTCATAAGGATCGGTCCATAATTGACCCTACTCCCCATACAAAGTACCCTTCAGAAAATGACTTTATCGCTCACAACTGACTAACAGAAGCATCAATAGCGGTGTAATTCGGCACAAACATGTTTTATGGGGACATAAATCTTTTCGTAGAATTTTATAAGGATCGGTTCATAATTGACCCTACCCCCCATATAAAGACCCCTTCAGAAAATGACTTTGTCGCTCATAACTGGCTAAGAGAAGCATCAATAGCGGTGAAATTCGGCACAAACATGTTTTATGGTCTCATAAATCTCTTTGTAGAATTTTATAAGGATAATTGACCCTATCCCACCTATAAGGTCCCTTTCAGAAAACGACTTTAATGCTCATATCTACCTTAAGAAGCATATATATAACGATAATATTCGACATATAAAAGTTTTATGGGAACTAAAATCATTTTCTTAAATGAGTCCATTATTATATGATGAGTCCATTATTATGTAACCCCCTAATAATGTGCCCTTTAGACAACGAATTCAACGCTCATTACTAAAAAATTCTACATACACAAGTTTCGTGCGAGCCAAAATCTCCCTATCAAATTTTATAAGGATCGATCCTTATTGAAAGTAAGAATATCGGTTTACGTTTTCTCCTATCCCTATTAAAATGCCCCCTTCAGAAAATAACTTTATCGCTAAGAGATGTATGCTCATATCTGCTCATAACATATCTGCTCATAACATATATATAAAGCAATAAAATTCGACATAAAAAAGTTTTATAGGAAATAAAATCATTTTCATAAATTTAATGAAAATGGTAAGGTCAATTATACTTAACCTTACCAAGGTCCCCTTCTGAAAATGACTTTAAGACTTATTACTGACCCAAAAATGTAAGTACATCAGTAAAATTCTACATAAACATGAATGATTTGATGGTGGGTATATAAGATTCGGCATGGCCGAATATAACACTCTTAGTTGTTTATTCTTGTTTTGTTACAGACTTAAGCAAATACATATTTTAAACACTTAGATGATAAATTTATGATTTACTTTTCAGATCTCTCAACCCCACCATATCATAAATTTTGTCCATATCATTTTATATGTTCGTTTTTATACCCTTCACTACATCAACGTTTATGCTGATGTTTGTAACACCCAAAAATGAAATTATCTTAATAGTCTCAGAATCAGTTTCTAAGTCGATTTTGCTATGTCCGTCTGTGTGCCCATGTAAAGCTTGTGCGCACGCTATAGGTAGCAATTTTCGATATAATTTAATTAAATTTCTGACGTACACTTTTTTTGACCCAGTGATATTGAAAATGGTTGAAATCGGTCCATTGTTTTGCCATACAACCGTACCCCCGAATGCTTTTGGGCTCATAATTATGTTAAATGTTCTAGTAGTATGTCAACAAAAATCCGCAGAACATAGTTTTAAAAAGTTTAAATGACACTGGTGATTTTTGTAATTATCGGACCTCGTTTGACCTTAGCCCCCATACAAAATCCCCTGACTGTATAATCAAAATTCACTTGTAAACACTAATAACACGATTACATTATAAATAAATATCTTTTAGTTGATGTAAAGGCCTCTTCCAAAATTTATAAAGATAGACCCACCCAATTTTTACCATATCCCCAAATGAGTCCTCTTGTAGAAAATGTCTTTTTCTTAAAGATATTTATAAAATTTGCAGAATTAAAGTAAAAACTAATTAAGTGTATATAAAAAAACTACATTTTGAACATATTCACGGGTTAAAGGTATAATTCATATGGCAGACCATGCCCGACTTGTTTATATAAAGCTTTTTCGTAAATATGTACATATGTATCGTGTGGTAATAGGTTCAACATTTGTTTATAACCCTTATGTACATACACATTAGACTTCGTTTCAAAAAACAAAATGTTTCCCGTTTTTGTGATATCACAACTTTTTAAAATCGGTGATCACTATGCTGAATTCATTTTTTGAAAATTAATTTTTGGACGACTTTTTTACAGAGCAGAAATTGCAGAATTTATAGAAAACTATGCTTTAATAATTATTTTTAGGAAAAATCAATAAGATTAAGCACAATTTCGCATTTTTATGATGCTTCAAAAGTGAATTTAGTTTATCCACAATTTAAATTTAATTTTTTTTCCTTTGCGCATAAATAGTTGAAAAACAATAATTCTATCTAATGATATAATTTTTAGATGTGATGATACTTTAAATTTTCAGATTTCTTTATTACAAAAACCACGAAAGTTATAAGGCCCAAAATTTGTCATTTTACAAGTTATACATGGATCATTAATTGGGGTTTTATTAAATTCGGCAAAAATGATGAAAAACAACATTGTTTGATGGGAAATTATAAACCTACAAGTTAACATTATAGCCATCATAACTTCTAAACAAACTTTTGAATATAAGAATATTATATTTACGACTGATAAAATCAAGTTTTGAATTTTTTTAATTGCATGTTTCCTTTTGCTCTTATCTCAAAAATGTTTTAGGACATTTAAACAAAATAATTACGTTAATATAAGTGATGATCCAAAAACTTCCATAAGAGTTATGATTCACAATTTCAAAAATATTGCGTGAAGCCTATTTAAACGATTATTTACATATTTTAAACGATTTTTAAAGATCATGTTTTTAAATAGTCCCCAATGGATTGCTTAACATGATGAAGTATATAAACGGAAAATATGTTTAACAATAAGACAACTCAAGAAAATATTTTTATAACCACCCATGTAAAACTGTCATGAATCGCTGAAATAGACAAATGTTTATTTCTTGTTACGTCTTTGAGTTTTTAAATATGTATACATTTATTTTGGCTCACGACGATGCAGTGCATACAAAATCAGTGGCGTTCTAATCACCGCCATTGTTAAAATTTCAAATATTCAACACAAATTGTGGCACAATTGTGAACCCACCAATGGTTTAGCTTCAAAGTGCAACAACGTCAAGAGCTACAGCTTAAAATGTTAAACAACAAGAAATGGATATAAACAAACAAACTCGCAAATAAGTACTCGAGGAATAAAGGGTATACCAAAATAAATTTTTTAATCTTGAAATTGTAAACTTCAAATAAAATAATAATTACAAGAATTTTTAAAGCATATTTCTAGAATATGTCGTATAGTTTTGTATACGGGAAGGCTATTCTAAAAATATAAATTCCAAATTTATTTTATTTCGCTAGACCCTTTAATGTTATAATGATGCTGTTGTATTTTCATGTTCTCGTATTTGGTTAATGGTCTTTTATGGTTTCTAGATGATCATCAGCATCGCTATGATAAGAGGTTTTTGTTGTTTTTGATGCGTTTTTTTTTGTATTTCCTTTCACATCCAGATATGCATAAAAATATGATGCTGACGACTTTGTTTGGATGATACTGTTGCAGCGAGGACTGTTGCGCTTGTTTCTATTGCATTTTCTAGTTGCCACATCAGATAACTAGAGTATAAATCGAAATGTTGTACAATGTACATATTTCGTTGTCACATTAATCAAACTCTATTTCGTTTTTTATGCACATTACCTACACTGACAATAACTTTTAGTTAGTTATGTTGTTAGCTAACTTTATTTCGTTCTGAAAACCTCACGTACTTACAAGCAATTTATATATTTCGATTCTACACATCTCTTTAAAGCCGTTTAACCTTAACTGTGCATCTTATCATATAATCCTTAAAAAATTTGCGTAGTGTATTTGCAAAATACAAGAATCACTATTTGATATGTCCGTACCATGCGTCCATATGACTATAGGGTTCCCTAAGCAGTAACATGTTTATGTCATTTTTATAATTAACATTAATCTACTAAAATCAATTTATATCTTCCGTACATTAAGTTTCGTTGCATTGGGAGTGTAGTGGGAGATATATCTAAATTATTGTGTCTAAGCAGATAATGTCGGATGCAAGAGTAATACTTATTTATACCCTAAATAGGAAAACATAGCTATGCAAAGTCCTATTTACCGAGGACCTATGGTTTTTCCTACCTAAAACCTTGGAACGCATGTTAAAAGCTGTAACATAACATGCTTATGTAACGTGTAGATCGAATTATGTTGAATGATTGTTTCATGATATTGTCTACTATATATGTGATTGAAATCTACATTGAAATCGACAATAACGAGCACTGTTAATCTTATCCAATCATTAGACTAGTTTCATGTCGACCGGGTATATACAAAGAAAACATGGATTAGCTGCGACATAACTATTATGAAAAGGGTACATCTCAGAGTGATATTTAGTCTCCTATACTTTGAGTAACAACAATAAATATCCGATTTATGACCCAAACCAAGCAACGACTTTGACCTGTCTGCTTTACAGAAGATAACGTAATACTTCTAAAGTCAAAGAGCTTAAGAAGCTTGGAATATGACCTTGGGTTTGGCACTATTTTCCACCTCTATTGCTAAAACTTTAGTAAGAGATAATACCAATATTTCATAGTGGGTGAAGTTACGCTATTTATTTTATAAATGGATTTTTTTTTTCATTTTGCAATGAATTTTAATTGCACAAGTTTACAAATTAATATATTATTGGAAAGGGATATGTCCGGTGGTTAATAATTTTTTTTGTTTTTTTTTTCCTATACGTCGAAATTTTAATATAAATGAGAATTGATTTTTGGTGCTTGCACCTGTTTTGGGGACCTAGCAATCAACTCAGAAAAAAAATTTAATAATATAGAATTTACGTCTCCATTAACCCAATTATTGAATTTTATTCCTGAATTACATACGGATCTGAACTGAACATTCTAACTTATACCTGTTCCGAAATACTCATGGAAGTGTTAGTGAAAAAATTGCATTTATTTACCAAAATTTAAGATTATTGCAACATAATTTTTATACCCTCCACCACCATCAGTGGTGAAGGAGGGTATATATAACTTTGTCATTCCGTGTGTAACACCAAGAAATATTCATCTGAGACCCAACAAAGTATATATATATCGATATAAAATTTTGTACAAGTATTGCTCTTATATATTGAAATATAACCATGGAACTTTCTTTGGATCGGTTCATAATTGGACATAGCTCCCATACAAGGTCCCCTCCCGAAAATCACTTAAACGCACATAACTCATTAGTAAATTAAGATATCGATATAAAATTTGGTACAAGTATTGCTCTTATATACAGAAATATTACAATGAGAATCGGTCCACAATTTCATATACCTCCCATACAAAAGTACATATTCCCGGAAATTTGGATTTTTGTTAATAACTTTCGTCGTAATGCCGATATCTTCACAAAATTTTAGAAATTAAAATTTTATAATAACAGAATTAATTCAGAGGAAAATTTTTTGGATGGGTCCATAATTGGTCATAGCTCCCATACAAGGTCCCCTCCCGAAAATCACTTAAACGCGCATAACTCATTACTAAATTAAGATATCGATATAAATTTTGGTACAAGTATTGCTCTTATATACAGAAATATTACAGTGAAAAATTCTTTGGATCGGTCCATAATTGGTCATAGCTCCCATACAAGGACCCCTCCCGAAAATCACTTAAACGCACATAATTCATTACTAAATTAAGATATTAATATAAAATTTGTTGCAAGCAACGTTCTCACATAAAGAAATATTACCACGAAATCTTTTTACGATCGGTCCATAATAAATCATAGCTCCTACACAAGGTCCCTCTTAGAAAAACACACATACAAGGTTCCCTTCCGAAAATCAGAAAAAACGCACAAAACAAAAATATTGCTCTTATATACATAAATTCACTATAAAATTGTTTTACGATCGGTCCAGAAAATCACTTAGATTCACAATATTTATTACCAAGTAATTATATAGACACAGAATTCTGAACTTTTGTTTTCATATACATAATTGGACATAGCTCCCATACAAAGTTCTTTTACGAAAATCTCTTAAACGCACATTACTTATTACCAAATTAAGCTATTGATACATAATTTGGCAAAAATATTAGTTTTGTATACTTCTATTTCTCCTATATTAGGTACAGCCCCTAAAAGCGCTTTAACCGTATTTAAAGAGCATTATCAATTTGTGTTGAAGAACATTTTGTGTAGAACATAATTATATATGTATTTGTATTTTGAAATCTCTAAATCTTTCCAACGCATACATACATGCAAATTACTGAATTTATAATGTTCAATAAATCTTGGAATTGTAATTGATTTAACTTTTGGTATTTTTTCTATTAAAGACATGAGAAAACTTATTTCTACAAATATTTGATCAATTAGAAAACTAATAACATAAAAGTAGCTGGTGGAGGGTATTTAAGATTCGGCACAGCCGAATATAGCACTCTAACTTGTTAATATTTTTGTTACAGGAATCCACTGTTAGAGAGTTATAACAAAGACCAGTAAAATTTTTTATATAAAAATAAATACATTCCTAAACATTTAATATTTTACTCCTAATTTAAACCTTTTAAACTTTTTATCATTTTCTTTCATAATGAATAATTCAATAATTTGACGTCCAGGACTTTTTTAAATAGTTTTTCTGGACTAAGGCGGCCAAAATAAAGAAATTGTTATAGGTTTTACATTACAAGCAAAAACGTTGTAAACTAGTGTTATAAGTTAAAAAATACAAAGTAAAAGAGTGTGACACTACCCAACTACGAATTTTTCGTTAATATTTTCCTAAAAAGGCCTTAATAAAATTATGCAATATTTTAAGGATAAAATACAATGTAAAATTAATTTATGAATTTTCCTGTATTAAATATAAAATTAAATATATATAAAATAAAATTGTACATATTAAGCTTAACTGCTAATAATGTTGCCTTATGTTGCACTTTTTCTCATCACTATATATGCAAATATCCATACGTTAACTTTATTTCTTATACTGTAAATGTTTTTCCTTGTAGTTTTTCTTTATGTCAAACATCCTTTTCAGTTTCGAAATGTGAAGGAATTCTTGTTCATCATATATCAACAGGAAATTGTGTAGTGTCTTTGTTTTTTTATAATGTTATCTTGAATTCTTTGTTTTTGCTAACTTAAATATAAAAAGTATTAAATAAACCACATCATCATTTTAACTACTGTTCGATCTGTTCGCAAATGTTTGATAAAAATTCAAAGTTATAAAATTACTTACTTGTATATTAGGGTGGGTCGAAAATAGCTTTTTATATACTTAAGACCCAAGTTTAAAGGACTAAAACAGAACAAAGGTGAGTCCAATGGATATAAGATGTACATCAAATAAAAGCTTATTTCCATAAGTATTGAAGAATATATTTCTATGTGTTAAAATAATTGATATATATTTAATTGAGAATAGAATTAATTATTTCCCAATCAGAGTTAGTGAGGAATGTTATTTCCAGAATAACATCACTGCCAAGATGTTATTCCGTAATCCTGTGTATCGACTCAGAATACGTACCATCATACTAACTTCAGACTTGCTTATTTTGAGGAGATTGTTATCTAGTCATACCATAGGATATTTGTGGTACTAAACACTTCTGATTATTGTATATAACATCCTAATATGTCCATTATACATTGACTGCTATTGGTCAGTTCGCCTAAATTCATTTCAATGGGTGGAATATCCAGACCAACGTTTTCAGATCCTTGGTTGAATAGTACACGTGGCATAACTCTGATCTCTCTGTAGCTCTCTGAAGCCAATGTGTCATAGTAGGACTAAGTTCCCATGTCATGTTTATTGTTGACCTACATATCGCCCATTACCGATGTACCTTGTTGATCCTATCCTCTATTTCCATTTTCAGTCAAGGATTACACTTAAGTACTTAACTTTGTCTATTACCGGTATCTTCTTGCCCAGGAAGCAGGCAATTTCAAGCATGCTATTTTAGAGTTAATGTTTAGTTTTATAGCCTTCTCCATATCCTCCAGCCTCCTGTTCGTGTCATCGATCATAGATTTCGGTTGGATGTGAGTTTCGGATAGGATTTGTTTTAAATATTCTATACGATATCTACCTGTTTCCAGGAGTCTTGCTTGGGTTTTCGAACGATCCCCAAGGCTTCTCCTGGGCAGAATTCCGTTCTTGCAGAGTGCAGCTGTCCTCGAATGTTTTAATCAGACATCAGTGAACATTTATTTTTTTCGTATATATCGTCTATATTTCGACATTTAAAAGAGTTCTGACCTAAACGTTTCTTTAGTAAAGTTAGATAACTTCTAAACGGTTAGTACGATTTGAATGAAAATTTACATGTGGAGAGAGAAGTTGCAAAATTTAAATTCTGAACTTGGACCTCATAGGTCAACGTATTTCGAAACTATATTGGCTTTCTTTGGTGCCCTTAATATATTGAAAGTCTGAAAAGGAGTGCTCGTCCGAAACTCTCCAATCCTGAATTGAAACGAAATGTCCCCCATTTTTATTGGAGGAAAGCGCTTTATTAGCTATCCATAAAACTTTAATTGTCCAAATTCATAAAATTGAGAATATTTAATATTATCCATCTACATATATTTTGACCACAGTGCAACTGACAACATACACTGTATTTCTGTCATTTTTTCTTTGTAAATAATATTTCGAATATTGTTTTTACACTATTAGGATGAACGTAATAAAACTTTATCTATGTGGATGGATTTCGAAAAACAATCGTTCCAGTGAAATTTAATGTGGATACTTATAACCAGGGAAAGGATTTCTAAGCAAATACATGTTTATAGTCAGCAACTCAAAATAACGTTGAACTATTTTTCTTTTCGGATCAATAAATTTGGAACGTAACCGCATTGATATGTTGTTGCATTTTTTTTTTGTACATTTTGTTATAAATGCATTAATTTAATATTTAACTTTAAATTGCCTATATCTCCTTGAACCATAGGCGATGAATCACTTTCTTAGACTGTCCACCTGTGTGTCCATATAAACATATAACTTGACGAAATTTTTGCAAACACATCTCTCATCCTAGCCCAATGCAAAAATAATTTTCAGAAATGACTTTAACGTCCATAATATTTTTAAAAACTTTACAACACGATGAAATTCGAAATACATATAGCCAAATATAAATCCATTTTCAGATAATCAAAAAACGATTTAACTCTTTCACGAATACGGGACATCGGTGCCCCGAGATTTTTTTACATTTTTCTCTATTTGAAGCGTTATTTTGAGTTTTAAGCTACAGTAAATGAATGGGTATTTCCAAAGAAAAATACGTTATTTGGAATTTGATGTCACTACATGTCAATAAGAATAATATCCTGCGATATCCTTCGAGAACACTTCTTCCATTTTTCATCAATAATGATCGATACACATCGAAATAAAGTGTGTGGTGAAGTCAAATCCATGAAAAGTAAAGTGGTTTAGTTTTGTGCCTGAAGGTGTTAAATATAACGGGAATGAAGCAAAATTCTACATGAATGCGCTAATATTTAAATTAAATATATTGGTATAGGGTATCATATGGCCACCTGTACCCCACTATACTTTCCAGTTTCGTTTAAGGAAATATTTTTAATGAATATTTTTCACATTTTTGTGCATAGTTGCAATAGTTTACTATAATTACCAAGCAAAAACTAGCTAATGACTTTAAATTGTAATTACTTACCTAATAACATACATTGGATTACAGAGATGTGGTGTAATAATTCAGGCCTGTAAAACTTTTTTCATACTATTTTATACTATTTTACTATTTAATGCTATTTACACTACTACTTTTTCTAATTTCTTGTCTTTGCCATCAAAAAGATGGGGGTATATTGTTTTTTTCATTCTGTTTGTAAAACATCGAAATATTTTTAATAGACAAACATGTCCTGATTCAGGACAGACATGTCCTGATTCTAAGACGATCAGGACATGTCTGTCCGTCTGTCTGTTGAAAGCTAGAGTCTGTTGAGCTGAAATGAATTTTTATACAAATATTCCCTATAAGTAGGGTTTGTTTGGTATTGAAAATGGTCAATATCTGACCTTGCTTTCGTATAGTCGCCATACAAGTGAGCCCCCAAAAAACGGCTTTATAAGCCATAATTGTTTTAAAAATACGAGTAAAGTTATGAAATTCTACATAAATAAGTCTTATATGAACCAAATTCTCTTCACCAAATTATATGGAGCGGTCCATAATTCACCCTACCCCTTATACATGGTAACCACCAAAAATGAATGTAACGCCCATTGAGGTGTTAAGAGCCTAAATTCGATATAAGTAAGTTTCTTATGAGCAAACAACTATATACCGAATTTTATTAGGATCAGTACATTATTAACCGTACCCCAAACATAAGGTCCCCCTCAGATAATGACTTTAACGCTCACTGCTGGCTTCAAAGTATGAGTGTAGAACTCAAATTCGTCACAAGTATGAGAATCGGTCCCCTTCAGAAATTGACTTTAACGCACATTACCGAGTATAGCTATGAAATTCAATGCACATCAGTAAGTTTCCTACAAGCCAAAATTTCATAATAACATAATGTTTATAAGAGATCATTAAATTTACTGAATACCGTTTGATGGTGGATATTTAATATTCGGCATAGTTACCTTCTGGTTCTAGCAAAAATTATCTAAAAACTTAGGTATGACACATTCTAGCCTTCAGTTCAAGAAACCCGAATTACTTTACACGAATGGTCACCATAGATACTAAATGTTCTTCATATTAAAAACAACATTTATTTGTTATAACTTTTCTCTATAAATTTATTTGTATTCTCCTATACATAATTCTTTTCTTTTTATGTTAACAAATTTTTTCCAAAAAAAAAAAAAATTAACACGTGCGATTAAAATATCACTTGGAATTATAAAACGGTTGACATTTTGTATCCAGCCCATCCTTAAGGAATTCATTTATTATAAAGTGACATATTTGTGATGCATCATTTTTATGTTGCTAAAATACAATAAAAAATGAAAATGTAAAATAACATTAATATTTTCTCATAAATATTTAAACGTAACGATGGTAACCATATCAAGGGAGAAAATTGACTAGACAAATACATATTTACGTAGTAAATAGGTTTAACAATGAAAAAATTTTAACTTTATTAAAGGAATAGCTAAAAAAATTTATACTGTTTATACTGTGATTGAAACTATCTGGATATAATTAATAAATGTATTATGAATTATAAAAAAATTGTTAAGACTGACAAATTTTGGTAATTTATAGTTTATTCAAAACTCAAGGATTAATACTAATCAGTCTTAAATTTGTGGCTATAATAGGATTTATATAGCGTTATATTATTTTTGATAACATGAGCTTTATTATACTTACTTGTTTGTAAAAATCTTATTAGAATGATATCGAAATTGGATATTGAAACAATTAAGAAATTTTTAATAAAATGCATAAAACTATAGATTTTATTTAAATAATATTTTCGAGATTAGCTTATTTTTTATCGTTTTATTGTATTACTACATTTATAAAAAAGAAATTAATATAAAATAAATTTAGAAAATGTTTACGATAATTTTATAAAATTCAAATTTCGTTACAAAAAATTTAACATTTTAATTTTATTCATAAACTTGTGTTAAATTTATTTTTATTTTTAGATGTAGGTATATTTTATGTATGTATTTTTTTAAAAATTGTTAGCCTTACATATTACAACAATTGTGCACAGAATACAATTTAATATATTTTTAAATACATATATTTATATAGAGGTTTTTTTATTATTCTTTTTTCAATAATTATTGTACTAAACACTAAAATTGATAAAAAAAGAAACTACCTTAATTAAGGACATTTTGGAGAGTATAAGACAATAAACACATAAAGGAAAGGATCTTGAAACGGATAGAAATACATTTAATTAAACGGAATGATTAAAACAAAACTATACTGTGTATTTTTTGTTATTATTTAAATATATATACTTTTTTATAAAATTAAGCCAATTATAAAAAAAAATATGAATAGTTATAACATATATTTATTCGCATTGTGTAATTAACGAGTTATTACTTTATTTGTTAAATAAAAGTTTAAAAATAATTCAAATATTATTGTTCTTAAGGTTACCTGTTTTTATGTTAAATAAAAACATTTTAAGAAGAGACCAGCTTTCAGATGATGATGATGGGGATTTCGATTTTTTTATTGATTTTTCTACAAAAAATTAAAATCAGAAAAAATAAAGAAATAATTTTGCAAAAAAATAATTATAAATAAATATTTATAAATTTAAGCCAAACAAATATTTTATTTAAACAAATAAATGAAATTTTGTTTTGCCACATATAAGTTCAATGATGCATTTAGGGATTTTCTTCCGGTTTTACATTCAAACAATTTTCTTTTTTTACTAGTTTTTGCTTAAATTTTTTTTCAAATGATGCAGTAAATACTTAAATGGGTTTTAAATTAAAATCTTTTATGGTTTCTATAAATATGTATGATATTAAATAATAAATAAACAAACAATTAATTTATATTAAAAAATGTATTATTAGTTACAAATGCAATAAATGTACGATTATAAAATGATTTAATAAAGACAAAAAAACATAAAAATACGTTGAAATTTAAACTAAATAAGGGGTATAAATGCACATGATTTTAATTAAATATATGTTTAATTTATTTGTATTTTTAAATATTTGTTATTAATTGTTTTATTAATAAATAAAGTCATTTAATTATGGTGTTTTTTATAATTTTTAAATAAATATTTTAAATATTTGTTTTTATCGTTAAATTCTCGTAAATAATGGGTAAAAAAATAGGATACAATAGTAATCGTAATACTAGCATAACATTTTCTATAAAATATCTTTTTTTAGAATATATCGAAATTTTACTGTGATTAAGAATCATTTACATAACAACTGGTTTTCTATCAACGCATATTAATTTGCGGTTTTAACTACATTTCCACAAAAAGATTTAATTCTAAACATTTAAACAAAAAATTTAAGTTGTTTACAGGCGATATTTAATATTTTCATTACTACTCATATAAAAATAACAAATATTACTGCATCCAGCAATCAAAATTAGACACGATCCACATGATATAAATCAGAATCTAGAGATAAAATGAAGCTAAACTGCGTTTACAGTTTTTTATTTCGTGATCCTGTTTCCTTGTACAGGGACTTCAAAATTTCAAAGGAGCACATTAAAAATATTTTAAAATACTTCTGCTTACCTTACTATGTAAAATTTGGTTTTTTTAGAATATATCGAAATTTTACTGTGATTAAGAATCTATTTAATATTTTCATTACTACTCATATAAAAATAACAAATATTACTGCATCCAGCAATCAAAATTAGACACGATCCACATGATATAAATCAGAATCTAGAGATAAAATGAAGCTAAACTGCGTTTACAGTTTTTTATTTCGTGATCCTGTTTCCTTGTACAGGGACTTCAAAATTTCAAAGGAGCACATTAAAAATATTTTAAAATACTTCTGCTTACCTTACTATGTAAAATTTGGTTTCACATGTCCAAGAAAATATAAAAAATAATTTTTAGAAGGCCAGAATTTCGGTATGTGTCTATGACACACTATTAATATGACAATTTTACAACTTTTAATCCTTACAGTATAAAATAAAAATAATACATTATAATTCCTAACTCTTCTTGTTTTTCTGACATCAAATTTAGCATTGGTTTATCAATAGAAGTAGTTTAAAATATTTTTTTTTTCAAAAATGTATCTCTTTAAAACTGAAAACGCAGTTTTTGTCCATTGTGTTTTCTTTTTGTTGGACCTTGTAATAGAGATCCGATTTGTTTACAGCGTCTATTATTCTAAATATGTGCAACGCTTATTTTAAGATGTATTGCATTTTATCACACTCTACACGACGTTATCAAATAAAAAAAAAATAACACTAAGTTGTCAACAAGTAGTTTGCGTTAGCGAAATGTCAACGATTCGTTGTCGAATTTACAACGATGTATTGCCAAAATGACATAAGGTGTAATCGAAAACAATAATGACACACGATGCTTAAATTGTATACAAATTTGTTGTTTAAATGTTAAAAAACGCGGTAAGCTCACTTTTGACAACGAATAGTATTAATTTCGGCACTTTTCTGCCGGTCTTTTTCCAATGTGTATATTTGAAATTGCTTACCGCTCAATTCTTTTATGTAACCATCAAGCCATTTCTAAGACCTTAAGAAGTTTATACTTGGTTTACAAGTTGTTAGCCTGTGTGATTCAAAAGTTTACAGGCGGAGATTAGTTTTGAAAATATCGTTTAATGAAAAAATCGCATTTACTTAAGGTAAGGTATATACACTTTTTTTGCTTTCGCCGATATATTAAAGACTACGTAAAACTGGCAATTGTCGTTTAAAATAAATATACTCATTCTTAAAATATTTTAATTCTGTCCGACTACGCTAAAAAAAAATCTGAACCTACATTTATTTACTTTACATACTATAAGTAAAGTGTGCTAATTTTTAACTCATAACTATCATTAAACATACATACATATGTATATTTGTTTTTTCCAAAGATCAAAATTGAAAAATTAAAACGCATACATGCATTAATTTCCGTTAATTGTTCATTAAGTAGAAACTTTAATTGAACTGTTTGTTTAATAAACGATTATTTTTTTAAGAATTAAAAAATATCAATATTTTTGTTTGACGAAAAAACATTATTCATTTGTCAGAATTTATTGATATAATTAAATTTAAGTTGACAACAAACCGCTATCTCTCAATATGAATCTACATATATGGGCAATAATTTAAATGGTTTTCAGAAACATTTTTTTAATGAACAAATTAGTGGATTTTATCAATTTAAAAATCAAGAATATTTTTGAGAAAATAATACATATTATAGGTTTATACAAAAATTGTTTCTTAAACCAACAAGGATTTCGCAATGCTAGTACGTCAAAAGGGTATTTTGAGAAAATAATACCTATTTTAGGTTTATACAAAAATTGTTCCTTAAACCAACAAGGATTTCGCAAGGCTAGTGCGGTCAAAAGGGTAAAAAACATACGGTTGTATTCTCCCTTTGATTTATTTAGTCACCTAAAACGGTGTTATAAATATCATGCCAACAATAAATATAGTTTTACGTCTTAAAACCCATTAGGACTTAATACATTTTAAACACACATTCAGGAAGAAAATCTTTGTATACAAGTGAAGGTATTTCTAAAAAAACGAGCATGGATTTTGAATTCACACTGACTGGTTGATTATAGGTAATTCAAACCAAATTTTATTAATTTGCGAAAAATTACAAATATTATAAACATATATTCTGGTATATTTGCAAATAGATGAATGAATAACTAATGATTTATTAGCATTAATTTAATTTCAAATATTTATATCTTTAAAATATTATACTCCTATTTTAGGATGATTTCTTAATCACATTATTTTTAGATTAATATTCCTTTAAACAAACTGTTTACATATGTATATAAAATATTGACATATTTATATTTATGACATACATACGCAAACAAATATTTTAATTTCACTTATTATAAAAATCGTAAAACTAAAAAATTTAATATATTTATTCGAACATACAACTTATGAAAAACACAGTAAATGCTTTTAATGGAAAACCCAAAATTAAAACAAAAACACATTTAAACACACACCAGGAACTAAAAAAAGAAGAAAGTAAAATCCCTAATACTGAAATCCCGCACCATCATCACCATCATCTTGTTTCCACTAGGGGTTGAGGGTAATTTGTAGTGCGTGTCATGAGTGTTGCTGGAATGGGCTGGGCACACTACAGATAAAAAGGAAGGCACAACCATAAACCGTAATATATAAAATTATTTATGCCTCTCCATCATTATCTCTATCTCTATGGTCGTCTTCGTCGTCATCGTCTTTATTGCTATTATTCTTTTTATTTGCTTGAGTTTTAACTACCTTTTCGACGTGTTTCGTTGTGCGCGGTATGCCACTAGTTGCAACATTTGATATGGTTGTTGTGGTGGTCGTTATGATTGTACCGTTGTTTTCGGTACAGGTTGTTGTGGAGCTCGTTAAAGTTTCATCGGTTTCTTGGTCGAACATTTGTTTGCGTGAACCACCAGCTTGTAATAAACGATTAAAAATTTCTTCTCCCGTTTCAGTGTTATCGATGTGTTGCTTCACGGGTTTGGATTTAGATGATTTTTTTGTTATCATTACTCTTTTCGTTTTCGGTTTCTGTTGGGGGTTTCCACTCTCTATGGTTTCTGTGGTTGTTGTTAAGGTAGAGGTGGTGGTAGTGGCCTCTGGTTCATGCTCGTCATTATCGTCTATTAATAAATTTTCTACAGATTTTCGTAATTGTTTTGAAATTTCGGCATATTTTTGTTGCTCTGCCAATATTTTTTCTAAAGTTATATGAGTATCTTCTTCTAAGGTTTCATGAGATTCTGTTGGGGTTTTTTGTACAGATGTTTGATTTTCTGCAGGCTCTTTAGTCATTGCCTCAGCTGCCTCTTTCATTGTATTGTAGGTTTGAGATTTTTGCAATTTCATTGGAGTATTTGTATTGAAATTTTCAATAACTTTGGCACCATCTACAAAAGTTATATGTATGGTTTCATCATCATCATCGTCTTCATCATCATCACTATCACTACTTTCACTTTCTTCAGATTCATCCGAATCATCTTCTTCTTCGGCCACTTCGTATTCATCTCCTTCGTCCTCGTCCTCATCGTCTTCTTCGTCATCACCATCGTCCTCTTCATTAGCTTTGCTTTGCAATTGACTTTGTAGTTTTTGCAAAGTGTTTTTATTACTGTCTCTAATTAAAGCATTTAAAACATGACGATTTCCATTATTATCCCTTGAAATTTCTTTGACGGTAAAGTCAACTTCATCTTTTGTTAGTTCATCATCGTCATCATCATCAGAATCCCCATAAGCTGGCTTAGTAGTTCTTTCATTATTTGCTTGTTCTTCAAGGCTTTTTTGCAAATTGTATTTCACACGTTCATTTTCCAACAACTCTTCTAAAACATTTTTCATTTTGGCATTCAAAGAAAGTTCTTCACGACCTTTGGAAGGTGGCAAAACGAAAGTTTCACTGCGCAAAACTTGTAGCGAAGCAGGCAACTTTTCAAAATCTTCCTCATCATCATCGTTATCAAATGATGGATATTCACTCTGATGCGACCGACTGAAAGCGATGCGTTGAACCTGACCCTCACCCGTGATTAAAGGATTTACAACTTCAACTATGCTTTGAGTTCTTGTTGTGGTTGTTGAGGTTGGTGTTGATGACGTTGTATAGGCTACATTGTATTCACTGTCATAGTCATCATCATCGTAGTCCTTGTCGTCCATTTCTTGATATGCTTTTGAATGAGTGGTCTTCATGGTAGTGGTAATCTTTGTAGTTGCCGGTAAAACAACTTCTTTTGCCAGAGTTTGATGCATTGTTATGGTCGAGGGTTTAATACTCACTTTTGTAGACGAGCCTGTACTGTCCAAGGAAGAAGGTCCAAAAATACCACCACTACTTAAACTGTCCAATTCAATTGAAGGAAAATCGTCATCATCGTTACGCAAAAATAGTTTTTCTGTATTTTGTTGCACTGTTACAATAGAAGCAGAATCTGTTTCTTCCTCTTCCTCATCATCATAAACATCTTCACTTTCTTCTGCTTCATCATCATTAAGATTTGCCAAGTATTCCTGGTGTTCTTTTTCCATTTCTTTGTTATTACTGTCGTTAGTGTTTTCAAATTTCTGGGTAATGTGTAACTTTTCTACTGTTTCCACTAATGTTCTACCCGTTACTCCAGGCAATTGTAGGTTTTCTTTACTTTTCTCGTGCTTGTCATCTTCTGACACCTGCGTCTGCATATACTGTGGTACATGTTGTTGTGGCATCATCTGCTCTTGATTATGTTGTTCATTTACTGCAGCTACTTGCCGTCCCTTACCCTCTTCCTCATCTTCCATTTTTCTTTTAACGTCCTCATGCTGTGTTATGAAGTCTATTGATGCGTTTGGTGTATCGCTCTTTTCTGGGTCCTGCAACTCTAATGAGATTATCTTCTCTCGACTAGTTTCCACCTGAATGAAGTTGTAAGTAGATGTAAATTTTTTTGTTGCATACACGTATTGTTTTTTTGTGTGAAAATAATAAGAAGGGAAGTAAAATGGAATGTACAAAAATTTTAAATGTAATTGTAGTAATTGCAAAGGTGTAGTTTTACTATTTAATTTTTTCAAATTTGCTTTCTTGTGAGTGAATTTGTTTAAAAAAATATTTAAATTCCTTTTAGAACTTTTCTCAAAATAATACAAAGATAATGTACAAAATGAAAGAAAATATTTTAGTTAAAGAAAACGAAAAAAGCTAAAATATTTGAACGAGTGTTTCGTCGTGTAAGCTGCAGCCCAGTTCATGTTTATGTATACAGTGTATATATTAGGCAATACATACAATTCTATTGTTAAGAAAGCTGAGTATATGCGATTACGTTAATTTTGCTAACAAATTTCATGCTTCATGTTATATTGATTAAAACATATCAGTTTGGTCCATTCATATTTATGCAATAACATTTTTTTGAATTATCCTAGTGTATCAATGTATATTTTTCATACTGCGCCCATGAACACTATAAACCATATATAAACTAAAGGCTAAAAATTTAAATGATATTTAACTGATATACAAATATAATACATATTTTATCTCATTAGTCATGCTAATGAAAAGTATTTACATAAATTATATGATAAAATTCTAAGAAATACTATTACACCACAACCTTAATACAGTCTTAAATATTTTAGTACATATTTCATGCAATTCTACAAAATATAAATACTCAAAATAAAGACTTAAAAAAAATACACTTTGGCTTTCGGCATATGAGTTTTTTTTTTAGCTGGAAAAGTATAAAAGTTATTTGGTATTTATACAGAAAAATAATCCAGTGTAGTTAAAAACAATAAAAATTTAAACAACGCTAATAAGTTTTTCATTAAAATTTGTAGAAACATTAACATACATACATGCTAAAAATATATTTAACGAAAAAAATCCTCCAACTATTTTAGTTTTTAACTTTTGATTAATTCGTAGAAAGCGTTGCTGAAGCAAAATTTAACGATTTTAGATATCGGCATAATTCAGTATATAATTATTAGACTTGGTAAATATTTAGTGAAGAAACTATTCAAGAGACAAGAAAAAACTTCAGTATATTTTTTGAGGTAGTCTAAACTTTTTACGTTGTGAACCGATTTCGAAGAGTTTTAATTGCTTAGGATAATATTGATTTATTTCGCTTAGTTTTATTGTGATCGTGTTTTAGGTTGACAGACAAATGAAGCTAAATTGCCTCATAATTTTACAAAGATCTAAAATATATACTTTGTTGGGCTCCGGATGCCTGTTTTTTTCACACGAAATGGCAAACTAATATAATTTGTTAAAAAAGATTCAAAAATTTTGAGCTGATTACGCGAAAAATTACTTTCAAGTGGATTAAAGATTCATATTATTTTACTTTTTTTAAATAAGTGTTAAAATTATCACAATTTTTAGCTTATACAGAAAAGAATTTGGGTTTTTTTTATTTTGGAGTTTATAATACACGTTTAGCGGACAGAACCCAGTAAAATATTTTCAAATTTTGGTAATGAGTATTGTGTAATGTAGTTATTTCGTACATTACTTGGTAATGAGTTGTCGTTATCAAAAACATAAATTAATTGTTTTGAATAGAATTTGTGGTAAATTGTCTATAGCGTATGTCCAATAAGGAATTAGTTATTATTCCTAACCGTCGTCGATTTTGGAAATTCTTTCAAGAAATATTGATATTTACATTTGTGTGAAAACCGTTCCAGATAGAATGACAAAATTACTTTTTAATGGGGCATTGAAAACTGTAAAACTAGTTTTTAATCCAGAAAAATTGTTATTTTTTGGTCATCGTCAAACAAAAATAAGTAGTTATTCATCCAAAAAGTAACTACTTACATTTTTTTCCAATATTACTTGCCTACTTATCGGGTAAGTAAAGATTTTGCTGGGATCTGCTCTAACTTAAATTTAAATTATTTTTTCCTGCATTTAATTCGAAATTGCGAAATTTTTAAAATAATCGAAAAGATTGAAGACAATATTTTTTTTACATATTTTAAGATCAAGATTTTCAATTGCTTATAGGGAACTGAAGCCCTTTTCAAAAAAATTGTTTTATTCTCAGTTAACCGACAAAGCGGTTTTCTAGGAATGATCAATTTTCGGTTAATAGAAAACCCGGTTTCTTCAAAAGTCGGGTTTTGTAAAAAAACACAAATACCTAAATTTATATATCGTTAATTTAATACAAGATTATCATAATCCAAAATTCAGGTATTTTGAACATTTTGAACTGTAAAACTTGCGATATATGTATGTATATGGTCCTAATAATTGTATATTGCCTAGTATTATATGCTGGAAATTGCCTAGTTTTATATGCATTAAAATTCAAAGAAACAAAAATAATTTTTTCACTTAAAAGTCCAACAGAACTTTGTTAACATATTTACAACTCACATTAAACATGTTTTGTGAACTATTTTCATTTAATGATGAACTATTAAACTAAAAGGTGTAAATTGTAATAATTTGCCAAAAATTAAACATATTTGATTTAATATCTTATCATTTATCATATAATTTTTCGTAAATTCTTTTTAAAAGAGGACAAATGAAAAAAGTTCCGGTAAGGCCACTTAAATACACACTAATATGAACAAAAGGATCTTGTGTGTTTAACTATAAACTGTATGATTTCACACACGTATATATAAATATTAAGGTAAAATAGTTGTACATAGTACTACAAATGACATTATTTACGATAATGTATGTGTTTGTCTTTGAGCTTCTAAAGTCTCAAAGACACATTATGCCCGTAACTAAAACTAAAGACAAAGTAATGAATGTGGGTCAATAAAGACAACAACTATGTTTTATGTTTGTTACGTACTTATGTTCCCAAATAAAAAGACACACACACATTACCTTAGTTAAATGCAACAACGACCACTATTAGACACACAATAAAGAGGTCCATATACGAGGTCAGTTTGTTAAATTTCTTATAGTGTCAGACATTAATCGCCTAACTCAAATTATGAACGAATTTTTAACAATATGCCATATGCATTATCATAACAACTTCGCGACTTAAGACTTAAATTAGGAAACGCTACAATCAACATTGACCTGGGCAGTAGACAATTTTGTAAGCAGTCAAAGTTTTGTCAATTTAAAAAACTGCTGAAACAAGACTTTTGAATCTCACCTCGTACACTGACACACAATTTGACAGACTTCTAACAACTCACATTAAATGAATGAAAGAAAAAGTTCTTAAACTTTTTAAGGTCCCATAAAACATTTTTCTTTTTTTTCTATTTTTTCATTTAAGTTTAGTTTTGATTTTATTTTACTTTTTCCTCATTGTCGATGTTCTTAGCCAACATGTAAAAAAATGCTTAGAAAGAATAAAATAAAGACAAAACAAAAACATGGCTAAAATTGTTTTTGTAGTTTTTTTTTCATTGCAATGTTTAAAGACCCCTAACTTGTACAAGTTTGTTAGCTGTTATATACATATGTATGTATGTATGTATATTTGTATAAAAATTATATAGAAAAAAGAGAAGAAATTTAAGAAGAAAAAACATAAAATCTAAAGACAAGTCTCACGGTCCTGAGGCTACAAACTTGTCGCTTTAACAACCATTGAAAACAACAAAATCTTCAGCAACATTTTTTCTCCTTCTTGCTCATTTTTATACTATGTGTAAGTGTATGTAAGAGTTTTTTTCTATTGAAACCCGAGACAACAGCAACAAAATTATTTGAGACCGGAAGCAACACAAGTACGTTATATTAAAAAGAAGAAGCAAACAAAAAATCGTATTAAATACATATATAGTGGTTGCTTTTGCTTCTGTAGTGTTTTCATTGTTGTTGTTTTTTAAATCCTTCCGTGGTGGCTGTTTAACAAATACTGTATAATTTGTTGCAACACAATACAAGAACAACAACACACACTGCCTGCACTTGCAACACACAAATAAACTATTGTGATGTTGACATTCTTCTGCTTCAATTTGTTTTCTTTCAATGCATTTTCACCACAAAAACAACAAAAACTAAAATAGCAACAACAGCAAACAACATAGACAAGTTGACGATACAACACATTATAATGCGTATAAATGGCAAATAGAATGACAAAACAATTTTAAAAACAACTTTTGAGGTTTTAGAAAAATACATAAAAAAAAAACGAACAACATGTTACGCCATTGACAACACCAGCAACAAAAGCAACAAGGTATTTTAAAATTATTTTTCCAACAAAATGATTTTGTAAATGAGAGTTTTTTAAATTAGAGATGACATTGTGCTTATATAGTATAATACGAAGTAAAGATTGTTTGCTAAGTTATGCTACTAAGTTGCTTAGTTTAGTTTTCTTCCAGCTTATCACTTCCGGATATAGTGGATTAACTTTAAAATAGGTTATAAATAAGTAATTTTTAAACTGAGGGGATATATTGTAGACGATGTTTGAAAAGTATCCAAACCTTTTTCACTTTGGATACTTTTGGACAAACGTCTACAGTATTTCCTCTCAGTTTAAAAATTGCAGATTTATATCCATCTTTAGAAAGAAAACAACAATATTTTAAATAAAATTATGTTTACGCAAGTTATAATTGTAAGAAAACCATAAAAGTAGATGTTACATTTGACGCAATTACAATTTTTTTTTGGAAACTGTCCACTGAACACAAATGGTTATTAAAACATAAGTACTTCGTAAAGGTAAATAAATAATAAACATAAGAATATTGCAAAACAAAAGAATAAATATTTCTTCTTTAGTACAATTGGCTTAAACAAGTAAATTAAATGTTTTGTCAATATTTGTCAACTAAGAAACGTAAAAAAGACCTTAAACAATTAAATAAAATAACAATGAAAATCTGTAAAACAAAGAAATATAATTTAACTAAATAATGTGAATACAATATAACAAAACGAAACGAATAAATAAATAAATGAATGAATGAGTATTTTACTCCAGTCTAGACAATTGAAATCCTGAAAAATCTCCAAATAAATATTTGTACAATGTTGTGTTTGTTTATTTGTTCTTATTTATTTGTTTATAGAAAAACAAATAAACTAAAACTAAAGTACTTTTTTCTTTAAATATTGTAAAAACTACACGTAGAAATTAAATAAACAGCAATAACATAGCTTTATCAGCAGCAACATCCATCGACTAAATGTAAAAACAACTACGATGATTGTGTTGCTACGTTGTTGCAATAAAAAAACATATTTATTCAGATATAGCGGAAAGTATATCTATGTACAGAGGTGCTCAACATATATTGATTTTGTTTGGGTGGGTCTTATTTTATTAATTAGTCCAGTATGTAATTTTTTATAAATAATCGTATACGGACACTATTATATTATAAAAGACCAAAAATAAGAAGACCCGTGTCTTGCAGTTTTGCCCAAAGCCATGCACTTTTTTAGTTATAGGGCCCTAAAGATTTGGAGCCTCGGTGTCATTTTTGTAAAAAGTCACCATTTTCTCAAGCTAATATCATGCAAACCGTTCGAAATTTATATTTACTCTCTGGGGGAATCTTGTTGCTCTTATCACAAACAACAAAAATTGCGAATATATGAAATAGAAATGACGTTATCTTCATGATTATAATCGAAAAAAGTATATTTTTTTCCTTGTTCAGGCCTTTAAGTAGCTAACCGTTCAACATTAAAGGAACAATCAACTACAATAATTTACCTAAGATTTCAATAAACAACTTTCTAAAACACAAGAACTTCCTAGGAATGATAGGTAAGTCGCAAAAGTGAAAAGTTTCCTGAAAATGTTATAATTTCATTTGGTTTTTCTTTACTTCAACATTAGGGTGTCCCGTGGACCACTTTTTAGGAGAAATACCTCTAAAACGACGCGTTTCAACATACTAAACACAGGAAAAATAAAAATCTATTTTTTTGAAAAGGTTCTCAGTTCCCTACCTACGATCAAAAATCATTACAGTATGTTCAAACATTTTTTTTAATTTTTTCGAATTGGGTGTCGAAAATTCCGCAATTTTAAGCTTGCTACGAGAAAAATAATTAAAATTGTTGTTAGTGTATTTCCTGTTTGGAAAACGACTTTTATTGTATTATAAGGGCATACATATTTCAAAAAATTCTAAAATTGACTAATGTCAAATGCCAAACAATTTTTGGAATATTTTTCTGTATGACACCCATTTCGATTAAAAGCGAAAACAAAATGCCTCTCCAACCCACTAAAAATCATTTTGTGGACTAAAAATATTCCATACATTTTTTAAATTAGTTTTCCCATAATCAGCTCAAAATTACGGAATTTTCGAGACCCATTTTAAAAAAATTGAAAATGTTTTATTTTTCAAAAATTATGCTGAGGTCAAGATTTTCAATCGCTGGTATGGAACTGAGTGAGGACCTTTCAAAATATATTTAATTTTTCTCGTGTTCAGTACATTAATATGCATCGATTACCCTGTATGATGTTAATAAAGTATGTAAAGAAGTCTGGAAGCAACGTGCTTGTGGACCTCATAAGTTCCAAAACAAAATCAGATTCGGACGACTATTTGCGTCCACAACTTAAAAGAGTGCGGTTTGCATATCCAGCTCTATCAACACTATAAACACAATGTTCAAGTTAAGAAAAACCAAATGAAATTAAAAAAATCAGGAAACTTTACACTTTTGCGACTTACTTATCATTCCTAGGAAGTTCATATGTTCCAGGAATTTGTTTATTGAGCTCTTAGGTACACTTTTTGTAGTTGATTGTTTTTTTAATTTTTAACGGTTTGCTACTTATAGACCTGAACAAGAAAACAAATTTAAAAATAAATTGAGGATCAGTTCATAATTGACCCTACCCCTAATATATGGTCCCTTTCACAAAATGACTTTAACGCCCACTAGCGCTGAAACTTGATATCTTAATATTAGAAATGTTTTTTGTTTGAAATAATTTACATAACTTTACTTTTTTTAGAAAAGTGTAAACTTTTATAAATTTTTTAGGTAACTTAAAATAAAAAAAAAAATACTTTTTTTCCTGAAAAAAAATATTTTTTTTTTTTTAAATTAAACTACACATAACTTTGGACACATAAATGAAGAAAGTCGGGAAATAAGTGGCTCGCTGTTATCAATAAATTTGAGTAAGATTTCTAAAAATTTTGAAAATTTAACCTTCAAATGCTATAAAAGATAATTGATCGTTATAAAAAATAAGATTTTTTTTAAATGTATCATACCTCAGGTATCCTACATTATATAAGGTGCAAATTCGATACTTTCGATACTTTCTCTTTATACATGTAAAATTTAATTTTAGAGACTATAGATTCTGTAGTAGAGAATTATTTCAGCACTGTTCAGCAGCACAATTCCATCATACTTTGCCAGCACAAAAACAATATAACAATAAAATTAAATTCAGAAAGCAAAGTTGTTCGCAAGAGTACGTGTGCGTCAGATTAACTAATTTTTTTTCCAAATTAAGAATCAATGAGAACAATTAATATCAATAATTGAGACAAAATTTAAAATTGATTAATTCATTAATTGTATAAAATTAATATTAAATAAAAATAAAATATATTTCTTACTAACTTATTAATCAATTTAATAATTGAATTAAATTACATAAGAATATATAAATATGTAAAACTAAAATAAAAAATTTAGTTGTTTCAAATTTAAAAAAGTATTTAAACAACGAGATAATTAAGACAAATATATATTTTTTTTTGAATAGAAACAAAAGAAAACATATTCTGTTCATTACTTTCTCTTAAAAAATAAATACATATTAAAATTTAAGAGCCGGTATAGCATTCTATTAACCATTTTAAAAAATATATTTAATGTCGTTGCCAAATAATTCTCAATTGTCGATATAATTACTTCCCAAAATTAACCTACATCATATCAACAATAAAGACTTAAATGTTTTTATTGCAATTTTATAGCAGTTTAAATATGTATTTTAAATGTTATTGCTTTTACCCATAATTGAATAACCAAATGTGTATGTAGTGTGTGTTTTAAACGTTCGTATGGACGTGTTAAAGTACTTTTACAATACTCACTTCGAATGATAAATTAACTTTGTGTGCACTTGTTTGTGATGTTTGGTGATTGCAATGGCGGTGTTGTGGGTGTATATAAGTGGGAGTGGTAGCGGTAGTGCGAAAGAGTGAGTGTAAAATAAGATTGAACAGTTAACGAGTATAAACATAAATATGTTTGTATTTATACAGTACGTTACATATGAATACTTTAAGTACTTTTATATGATGATGATGATGGTATTGGTGGTAAATTGTTTGTTCACTTTAAGATGGTGATAATTATCATTGTGTTTACTACTACAACAATATAACTACTACTACAAAGAAGAATAACAAGAACAAAGTGCGCATAAAAAAGGATAAATTAAAGTTGTGCATTTAAAGGTAAAAACAAATGAAACCTTTTTATTAAACACAACAATACTTTTCAACATCATTTACAGCCTCAATTTATTAAGATAAAGGTCACAAAAAATACAAATCAATGTCTTTCTACTGAAATTAAGAAAATAATAAAAACCATTTTCAAAAATTTGCCCTTTTTATTTTATAAATAATTTATGAACAAAGTAAACTTGTCTTCAAGAATTTGCCATTTATTACAAAAAAATTATACAAAGAAGAGTACTTAATAATGAAAAATAACAACACTACAAAAAGAAATTTAAAATAAAAAATTACAATAAATAACAACAAAATAAATTTGAAGAGCGACTATTTACCAACAATTTGCTTGCATAAAAAAACTTAAGAACCAAAAAAGAAAGGGTGCTCTTATTAACAAAAGTATACGAAAAACATTAAGCTTAGGTGAAAAAACAATGCAGAATATTTAAATTTTGAAATTAAAAAACCAATTACGTGTTTTGTTTTTTTTTTTTTGATTCTTTATAATCTAACCTCAGTTTCGATGATCTTTTCTATGTACTCGACCGTACGCAATTGAGGTCGTCCTGTTATGGGACACGGCACCTCTTCGGTACGTCGTACAATTTTTTCATCAAGTATTTTTTCTCGTTCACGTATTATGACCGGACCATCACTAGACTTAATAGCAATTTTTGGAAAAACAATCTTTTTTGCCTGCTTTATAAAGTAAAATACATAAAATATAAATTAATTGAAAATATTACAAAACATTTTGCGTTTTATGCTTAAAAAACGATAGAAAAACTTAATAGAATCTTAACACAAGTCGTATAATGATTAATCTTAACGAATATTTGAACCTATAAAGTGATGAAACAAAACAGCCTGCTAATTCATACGAAAATTAACATAAACATAAATTTGCATATTAAAATTAAATTTTCGTATACTGCACAACTTTCATTAATTAATGTAAAAGTTATTTTATGAGGAAAAATAAGAAAACAAGTAATATATATCAATATACATGTTTTTTTTATATAAAAAGACCTTTTCTGACATCGTGTCAATTTTTGTTCATTATTTAATTACAAATTGTTCTATTTTTATAATCTAAACAAATATCTAACAGAGAAATGTGAGAAATTAAATATTGAAAATCAAATGTTATAAATCATTAACTGCTAAATTCCAATACTCTCAAAATTTTCCATATTCAAAGAAAAAAAAAATGTATTAAACTAATCTGTATTTCGATGTATTGTAAAAGAGCTCTTAGTAACATTTGATTTTCGAAACTTCTCATATCGTTTTTCCTTTTAATAAAAATCTACCATTTGACATTTTATTATTCGTTTTTTATAAAAGTCAATCAATAAATGTATTAATTTCCTTTAATATTTAGTTCAACCACAATTCGAACTAATAAATGACATTAAAAAAAAAATAAAGTGATTGGTCATGTACAGAGCTGTAAATGAATTTATTGTTTAATTAGTTAGTTAGTTTGAAAGGAGGATGGACATATATACATCAAATCAAGAAAAGAAATTTCATAAAAAAATTTAAAAACTCTTTTACGTCCATCATATATCAATTATAATTAAAAAGAAAATATCGTGTAAGTTAAATAGTCCAAACAAATTTAAAAAGTTGAAACCAGAGAAAAATATATATTTTCCTAAGAATTGAGCTGAGCTTAATTTATGTAGCCTGATCCATATTATGGATTAAAAACTTATCAATCCTTTAGAAAAGTATTTCGGTCTCGAAGTTAAACATTTATTGGTTTGTGTTATTATTGTTTATGAACTAGCTCTAATATAATTTGAAAGCTAAAGTAACCCAGCACAAAAGTTAGTAATAACTTGCGATTGTAACCACTATCATATTAAGATATTTTTCAATTACTACAACTTACCGTCCTGATTACACAGAACAAGTCTAGCAACGTGTTTCTAATAATGGATTATACGAAAACTTCTCCGTGAAGATATACATGGATGATTAATACGTTTTTTTTACATGGTTTACAATTATGGTTTTTTTGTAACAATAACATCACTACGTTAAAATAATGACTTAAAATCTTATTTTGTAAATGATCTTTAGCATTTTAACCCCTACATGGTAATGAACGTTTTTGCTGGGAATTTATCAATATCAATAAAATAATTCTTTAGTGCTCGGTTCCAATATTCGTTTATTCAAAACTTTAATTTTTATGGAAATTTTGTAGAATTTTTGGAATTAATCGAATCTTATAGTCAAATTCTCAAGTCATATTGGATTTTATTCATCTTTTTGATATAGAACAGAATATTCTGGCCCTAGGTTAAAAAGTCTGTTAAACTGTGTTATCAGACAAATAAAAAATCCGTTTAAAGCTCTGCTCACATGTCAACGTAAAAACTAAATGAAAATTAAATCAAAAACAATAAACTTTTCCCTTAAGAATTTGATTTAATATGGAGGAAAATATGGAACAATCAAAAAATATAAAGTTACAGAAATGACAAAAAAGTTGGTAGTTGGTTAGTAGCATTAAGCATTATATAGCACAAATAATAAATTATATTATTGTTTTTCTGTTTGATTTTAGTAGATTTGATTAAAAATACGATTATTGAATAAAAATGTTAAAAAATATAAACTAAATTAAAAAAAATATATTAGACACACAGACACGGAGAACTATAAGTTGAAAAATGCTTTAATGGGGAGGGACACAATAAAAGAGACAAAACAGACGGTTAGTAAATACACACAAAGAAGAAGTACTCAGGGGACAACTATGAACTTGTTATGATAAATATTATATTATTTCTAAGCATTTTCAAATTAACGAAACAGAAAAGTCATACTAACCTCAGTGGGCAGAGTCTCAGTCAAGAGATCATCGGCTATTTTGGTCATATTTTGTATGACAGTTTGGGCCTCAACAGCACCTTTTTCCAAAGAACGCAAACGGGCAGCACGCCATGAAGCACGTTTCTCAGCACTATATTATTAAATAAAACATAAAATATAGGGTGTTAATATACATATGTATTTAGTTGAATTGTATATATAAAGAAAACTATTTCAAATGAAAACAAAATTTTACCAAAACCATTAATTTAAGTTTTTTATTATAAATTTGTATAATTACTGTAATTGTAGAAAAAAATTATATATTTACAAAAAAAATTATAAACGAATACTAAGTGTGGCATACAACAAAATACTCGTACATACAAAATTTTTAATTTACTTAACTAACACCTTTAAGGAACATTTTTAACTTAAATTTGTACAGGAAATCAAAGTGTCGTGTAGTTGGTGTGAGTGAAAGAGAAACAAAAGTTGAAAAAAGAACGAACTGAAAACTAAACTTATAAACCGCATAATTACAAAAAAGTACATCAACAAATTTACATAGAGATTTGCGTGCCAATCTTACAGTTTGGTAGAAACATTTATATTGACTTTATAAGCAAATTGCTACAAATTTTTTATAGCAATTTTAGTATAAAATAAGCTTAAATTTTTCACAAGACATCTATGTATTTCTTACATGTACGAATATAGTTAGGGATACAACATTTGTAGCTACTACTACCCACCTACGTAGTACGTATCATCTGTAATTGCCTCTGCATTGGTATACGGTTCACAAGATTCAACTACGCTTACACATAGCACACACATATACATATATTTTAGAAGTATTTGATATTAAAAAAAAGGAATATGCTTACCCTTAGATTAGAAATTATACGAACGAGAGTATCTGTGGGATTAGTCTGTATTTCTACGAGTTTTATTAAAATGGCAAGATATCACAGTGTATGGTTAAGCCTAATTCGCAAGTTTCTTAATATTTTTTTTAGCAATTCGTAAAAATATCAATTTCATGTTTGAAACCCGTTCCATATACTAAATTTAAATGTGTTTAGCCTTTCAAATTTAAAATTGACATGATAACAACCTGAGATTAGAACGAGATTCTATATTGTAGTATTCAAAATAGCCAAATTTTGAGTAATTTGCTAAAAAAAACTACAAGTTTTAAATTAGGTTTAAATTCCATACCACAGTGAAATTCTACCTTCATCGAATGTAAATTTTCAGTTTAAATATAATATTATTTTATACTATATAAACTGTCTAGAATATTTTTTTCTCTAACGAATGTTGTTGCATGAGGCGTATGGGAGTGTTACAGAAACAATTACGTCGTTCAACCACTTTTCATAAAGTTTGGTGTTTTCAATTTCAGTATAATTTTGGGAGTGGGTGTTGTGATGGTACAACTTTGGGAAGAGGAAGGGTGGACTTGATTAAACATCATATATAATGAAAGGGTTTCTTTTTTCCTGTTTACTAGTACACATGCTGAACTTACTTTATCATAGCTTTGCTTTTTTTCAAATTAGAGGTAGATGAGGGAAAAGGGTTCGTCTCTTCGGAGGAATATGTGATGCCTGCCAATAAGGCGCGTTTTTCAGCATTTGCTGTACGCACTGGTATACGACTAGTGGGTGAAACAGCAACTTCCGGTTCATGTTCTTCATCAACATTGTGTTGGAGCTCTTGCTCGTCTATAACGTCTACATCTTGTTCGAATTGTTGCTCCTGTTGATAAGAATGCTCCAGTTGTTGTGGTTGTTGTTGCTGCTGCTGTTGCTTTTGTAATAGAGCTGGTGGTATTACAACTTTAACCTTTGGTTTTGGTAACAAAGAAGGTTTCTTTGTTTGTTCTATTGCTAGTGTTGACGATGTTGTTGTTGTTTCTGATGGCACCTGTGTAACTTGGGGCTTAATACGAAGAGTTTTTTTAGATTCCTTTTCATCTTTAATAGTAGCTATTGCAGATGTTGTTGTTGGTATTGCTGTTGACTTGGTAGTTGTTGTTATTGTTGTTTTTGGTGTTACTATTACCTTTTTAGTTGTCTTACTCGTTATCGACGATTCTACTTTTAAATTTTCCTTAGGTTCATCCCTCACTTTGATATCTTTTAATTTAGAACCCTTACTGGTAGTAGCAGTGCTTGTTGTTGCTATTGGCTTTAAGTTCTTAGTCGGATTTATAACTTTACTGCTTTTTAGGTGCCAGTGTTGTAAATGTGCATTAAATTTAATTTAGATGATATAGAGTTGTGCGTACAAAACATTTAATTTATTTGTTATTGCAGCAACAACGAAGTTGTTGTCATTTATAAATGTTGCATTGAATTGTTGTTTATTGTTTTTGATTTAAGAAATAATAAAGAAATAAAAAATCATAAAATAATAAAATTTAATTATTCAGAGTCTAAGAATTTTGAGGATCTTTGTTTTAGGTGGAGTTAGAAACATTTGATGTCTGATTATTTTCGTTACTTTATATATCGGTGGTGCATGGTGATGATGAAGGTTGAATTAGTCACAATTAATCAGATCCATTATAATGTGCGGAATATATTGTTGACGTTTACAAAAAGATATGTATGTATGTATAATATAAAAAGTAGCATTCCTTACAATTATTACTATTATATGTATTTTGTATTGGTTTTACATAAACATTCACATTCAAATTCTTTTATAGAAAAGCATATTAGTTGTTAATTTAAATTGCAATTTTTAAGAAATTTAATCAGATTTTAATAAAATGGTTTCTAACAAGACAGATGTTTATGAGTAAATCACAACCAATTCCCACATTAAATTAGACATACATATAGTAAAATAAATATTTACCAGGGTTGGGGGTAATGACTGCATTCACAATTACAATTACATTTGATGTAATTGTAATTGAAGCTTTACCAATTACAATTACTTGTAATGGTAATTGAAGTTTTGCCAATTATAATTACTTGTAATTGTAACTGAAGAATTTCCAATTACAATTACTTGTAATTGTAAATTTTGTTCCTTATAATTATATGTAATTTTAAATTAGTAATATCTTAATGACAATTACAAGTAATTTTGATTGGAAACTTAAATTGCAAATACAAATAATTGTAATTGGCAAAACTTCAATTACAATTACAAGTATTTGTAATTGGTTATTACTCAATTACACATTACAAGTAATTGTAATTGACCCTGTAATAAACTACTTTGTGTAGTCATTACCCCTCATGCCTGATATTTACCAAACAATTTCAGTGTAATAAAACACTTGAAATAAAATTAGACTATAATATTTAATAAACTTAACACCAAGATCTTAATGATTATGAGTCTTATTCCTCAACATTTTTGGACAAATTTTGCATTATAAACCTTTGATAAATGTCAAAGAATACGACAGCTTGAGTTTTGATAAAAACTAAACAAATTCGGTAAAAAAAATATATGAGTTTATTTTAATCGAAGATTGTAACGTTATTTTTTAAATTAAATTTGAAAATAATCATTTGCACTAGATTTGTTAATTTAAAAAACATCTTTAATAAATGAATTATTTTATAAGAGCAATATTATAGTCCGTAAATACTTAAATTGTTTAACAAACCACATTTTCAATTACTGAATAGCAATTAAATATGTAAAAGTACAACCATATGTTGCTCATTTGTTAATGATAAATAAACGAAAATTTATTAAAATTCAGTTACGACGACAATAATTGTTAAAAGTTGCGAGATACTCATATGTTAACGAGATATATTGTATGCAGACCTGGAAAATTTACACAATACAAACGTTTCAAATATTCTTCGGATTTTAATTTTTCATCTCTGGTTAATTGTGTTTGGAATACATATTAATGCGTGTATTACTGTCTCAAACTTGAAATTAATTAAACAAACATAATTATATTAAAAAATTACAACAAAGAAAACGAAATGATATAAAGTGACATCCGTTTCATAAATCGTCTCGTAATGGAAAGCAAAAATCTTTTGTATAACAACAGGCCAACGAAATGAAGGTTTGTGAAAATCAATTCAACAGATTTTAATGTACTTTTGCTGCTATAACCGAATCTGATATCTTTTTTCCCCTGTCATCCAGTTGCAAAATGGTATCAAGTCTTTTGTTTATATATTACGGACATTTGATATAATTATTAAAATATTTTTACGTTTAAGGGTTAATTTTGATTTGTTTAATTTCATCGTAAAAACAGGTCTTCGCTATAAATTTTTCTCAAGTTTAATTTAAATCGGTTTTAAACAAAATAGTATTTCGCTAATTTTCAATATTACATAAGTTGAGTTTGACCTTAACACTTTATTGGTTATGATCAGGGAAACCAAAATATGCAAATGCATGTTTTTTGTGGTGCGTCGTATGGACTCATGGATAAGATATTTGCATGTTTCAGACCAATTTGAGAATTTTGGCATCGATTTGTTACAGCATATTTTTGCACATTTTACCCATAAGAGCATAATTTTGCATGATTTGACTTTTTAGCATATTTAAGGCATATTTTCGAGTTTTTAGAGTATATTTTACTCTTTTAGTGCATATTTTGATGTTTTCGCTTTTTTTATCTTTTTTATACATTTTTAATTTTCTTTTCAAAACTTTATTTAAAAAAAATAAAATTCTATTTTTTTATTTTTTTTTTTAATTTTTTTAGCCTATTTTACAATTTTGAAAAAAAAATTTTCGTATGTTATAGTTTTTTATTCAATAAAGCATTATATTTTAAATCGGACATAAAACCGATTAATTTTGATTTCATGAGACCAATCCATTTTTATAGTTTAAAAAACTAATTATTGGAATTTATGACAACACCGAATAAAATGTCAGTTTAAAAGCTTTGAATACAATTGGAAGAAATGTGTCAAACTTTGTCGTTTGAAATATGTTTTTTGGGGACCAAATGGTTTCATGTTATTTATTGGTTATCTGAACGTAAAACGGAATTCTGTTATACTAGTTCTTCAAACTATGAGATGAAACATTTATAAAAAAATGTTGTAGGATATAGAATATGACATTAAACATTTATTATTTCATTACAATTTCAGTCTTTTTGACTGAAAATGTTAAAAAATAATAAAAAATTTTATTTTTGGAGCATATATTTTAAATTTTAAGAGCATATTTTGAGTTTTTTACCGCATATTTAAAGCGCTTAAAACACTTTTTTTAGAGCATGTTTTCGGTTTCCCTGGTTATGATTATTCCATTTTTAAATGTTTTGTGACATTAAATGATGGAAGAAATGTGCCATAACTTATTAAAATTTTAATCGATTTTTATTTTTTATATCATATTGGAATGAAATAACAGTGGGATTAGTTTTTTCATCGGTGGCCTATGTAATTTATTTATGAAGCCAGATAGAATAAGAGTTTTGCCTTTGCCTATACCTAATCGAATACATCTATCCATGGATATACCTACATACACATATACAAACATGTATGTTGCTATTCTATTTATTTTAATTAATTATGTAAGTCGAAAGGATTTTGGTTAGATGTCAATCTTTTGATACCAAAACTATAATTCTACCATATCAACAGGTCTTAAATGCAGAAACCTGAATAAAACTGCTTATTCTCATAAATTTGTACCTAATATGACTATAGATTCCATACAAATTTTAAATTCAGAAATACGTTTAGACGTATGCAATGGGAATCACAAATGAGTACATCTAATAAATTAGGTTTGTAAAAAAAATGTGAAGGACGAATAAATTATAAAAATTTTTTTGTTATAGTTCGACTTGTGGAAAACTCTGCATTCATAATACCTTATGTCTTTAAGGGCTTATTCATAACAACATTTTTATTATACCCTACACCACTTTGCTGGGGGTTTGTGCTGATGTTTGTAACGCACAATAATATTGGTCATAGCTCCACCTTAAAGTATACCAATCGGTTCAGAATAATTTTCTGAGTCGATTTAGCGATGAACTTTATAATTATTGGACCTCATTGGACCTAGCCCCTATAAAAGGTCCCCTTCAAAATTCGACTCAAATGTCCAAAATTTTTTGCAACAATAAATGGCTTAAGTATATCTGAGGCAAGGTACAATTCAACTTAAATGCTTTATTATAAAAACTAAATCACATGTTATTTTTGTAACAGAGTTAGGGTATTATATGGTCGGCCTCGCCCGACTATAATTTCTTACTTGTTTAACTTTATGTAAATGTAACAACTCTCTAAACAATTTTTGCCAAACTAGTACCCACAGTATTTGAATTAAGTCAGAATTCGTTGCGAAAATCGAAATTTCCTGAAAATCCCTTTCCTTCCTTCCAATATGCAGACTATTTCGTTACTAATCGTTTAATGCTGCAGAAAACGTACAGAAAAATGTATGAGCCCAAAAAAAGTACGTGCCAAATTTCATTAAAATTTATTGAAAATTGAGACCTGTAGCGTGCGCAAAAATCAGAAAGTAATTCTGAGCCGATTGGTATACTTTAAGGTAAGGCCAAAATTTTTGGATGCTACAAACATCAGCACAATCACATAATATCCCCCCACTATAGTGGTGTAGGGTATAAATACTGTTCAATGGGAAATTTGGACATTCGTTAAAAATTCTGATTAAGTATAAGAATTATTTTTAGAAAATTTCCGACATCAGGCCTGTCTGAAAAAATTATTTACTGGGAAACGACGACAAAAATACGCATACACAAAAAATTCTGAATTACAAAAAACCTAAGAAAATTTCACTCCAAAAGTTTACAAGTGAAACAACATGAAGTGCCAGACAACTATGTTGGACATCGCTAAAGAGAGCAAGAGAATGAAAGAGAGAGAGAGAGAGATTTCGTACTTAGGTGCGTTTATTTTATAGAAAAGTAATAAATACAGTAACAAATTTCTTATTGTTTTTTACTTTCCTTTTTTTTCGTTGGCACAAGGAAAACTTTATAAAATAACGTGAAAATTGGAAAACATAAATCACTCAGGCAGAACTTAAACTTTATTTTAACTAAAACAAAATTCTTTTTCTACTTTTTGTTTCATTTCGTAAATACTTTTCAGAAACTGCCAGGCATAGTTGAAGGTAATACCAGAATGAAAAAGTATGAGAGAAAAATAAAAAATAAAAATACAAACGGTGAAAGAAATTTAAATTTTGTACAAATTTATACAATTTCACTGTTTACCGTTTTGTTTTGCAAATAACTCTTTTAGTTGGCTTAAATATGAAACAAAAGGAACACACAGTCAATTTTATTTAAACTGCTACACTACATTTTTCTTTATAAAACTTAAAGTTGTTTGCAATAGTAAAAGGAATTAGTTTTTTAATATATTTTTTTTTTTAATTTTTATTATGTAGAAAAACATTTTTCTCAGCAAAAACTTTGAACATAAATTAATAGGATACAATCCTTAATTTACTTAAAAATTTGCATTTTAAATCAGTTGTTTAATGCGCTGATGTCATTGATGTCAATCGCTTAAATGTCCTTCTATACTTCTGTAGTTCAAAGTTTAACAATCGACATCCTATAAAATAATCTAAAGCCATTATACAAACAATGGAATTCCAATACTATTTTATACCCTTTACCTTAGTAAAAAGGGTATATATAAGTTTGTCATTCCGTTTTTAATTTCTATAATATAATTTTCCGACCCTATAAAGTATATATATTCTGGATCCTTATAGATAGCGGAGTTGATTAAGCTATGTCTGTCTGTCCGTCTGTGTGTTTTTTGAAATCAGTTTTTAGAGGAGCCCAGATATCGGCGAGATCCGAATCTTTAATAATTCTTTTAGACATTTCGAGAAGATCGCTATTTAAAATCAACAAAATCAGTTTATAAATAATGGAGATATGATAAAAAATCCGAGACAACCTCTAAAAAATTTTTCTAATATTTAACCTAGAAATATGAAATTAACCTAGAAATATGAAATTAAATAACTTTTTCGTTCTGTAAAATGTACTTTTTGAGTTTTCTATAATATTAAACCTAGAGACATGAAATTAACTTTTTGGTACTTTTTATACCCACCATCAAAAAAGATGGGGGGTATATTGTTTTTGTCATTCCGTTTGTAACACATTGAAATATTCGTCTAAGACCCATAAAAGTATATATATTCTGGGTCCTTATTAGATTCTAAGACGATCTAGCCATGTCCGTCCGTCTGTCCGTCTGTCTGTCTGTTGAAAACACGATAGAGTCCAAACGGAAGTAGCTAGCGAGCTGAAATTTTGCACAGATACTTATAGTTGATCCAGTTTGTTTGGCATTGAAAATGGGCAATATCGGTCCACGATTTCGCCTAGCCCCCATATAAGGCCCCCTTTAGAAAACGACATTATCGCCAATAACTGACTAACAAAAGCATCAATAGCGCTGTAATTCGGCACAAACATGTTTTATGGGGACATAAATCTTTTCATAGAATTTCATAAGGATCGGCCCATAATTGACCCTACCCCCCATACAAAGTACCCTTCAGAAAATGACTTTATCGTTCACAACTGACTAACAGAAGCATCAATAGCGGTGTAATTCGGCACAAACATGTTTTATGGTGACATAAATCTCTTCGTAGAATTTTATAAGGATCGGTCCATAATTGACCCTACCCCACACATAAAGTCCCCTTCAGAAAATGACTTTATCGCCAATAACTGGCTAAGAGAAGCATCAACAGCAGTGAAATTCGACACAAACATGTTTTATAGGGACATAAATCTTTTCATAGAATTTCATAAGGATCGGTCCATAATTGACCCTACCCCCCATACAAAGTACCCTTCAGAAAATGACTTTATCGCTCACAACTGACTAACAGAAGCATCAATAGCGGTGTAATTCGGCACAAACATGTTTTATTGGGACATAAATCTTTTCGTAGAATTTTATAAGGATCGGTTCATAATTGACCCTACCCCCCATATAAAGTCCCCTTCAGAAAATGACTTTGTCGCTCATAACTGGCTAAAAGAAGCATCAATAGCGGTGAAATTCGGCACAAACATGTTTTATGGTCTCATAAATCTCTTTGTAGAATTTTATAAGGGTAATTGACCCTATCCATAATTGACCCTATCCCACCTATAAGGTCCCTTTCAGAAAACGACTTTAATGCTCATATCTACCTTAAGAAGCATATATATAACAATAATATTCGACATATAAAAGTTTTATGGGAACTAAAATCATTTTCTTAAATTTTATGAGGATGAGTCCATTATTATCTAACCCCCTAATAAGGTGCCCTTTAGACAACGAATTCAACGCTCATTACTACAAAATTCTACATACACAAGTTTAGTGCGAGCCAAAATCTCCCTATCAAATTTTATAAGGATCGATCCTTATTGAAAGTAAGAATATCGGTTCACGTTTTCTCCTATCCCTATTATAATGCCCCCTTCAGAAAATAACTTTATCGCAAACATGTTTAATAAGAACTTAAATTTATGCTCATATCTGCTCATAACATATATATATATATATATATAAAGCAATAAAATTCGACATAAAAAAGTTTTATAGGAAATAAAATCATTTTCATAAATTTAATGAAAATGGATTTATAATTGACCTTACCAAGGTCCCCTTCTGAAAATGACTTTAAGACTTATTACTGACCCAAAAATGTGAGTACATCAGTAAAATTCTACATAAACATGAATGATTTGATGGTGGGTATATAAGATTCGGCATGGCCGAATATAACAATCTTACTTGTTTGGTTTTGAATTGGGTATGTGAAGTCTGAATTAGGTGAGGACCCATAAAAGAGAACTTTTGGGTACTTGTTCGTTTTTCAAAAGGTAGATCTAGAAACATGAATTTAAGCATGTTGAGCCCGAAGAAGGTGAAGTAAAAGAAGTCTTTTTAGTACTGACTGTTTTTTAACACATATTCGGCACAGCCGAATATAGAACACTTGTTTAAAGTAAAATTACTATTTAGCTTTTTGATAGTTCTGATATGAACTGCTCGAAAACAAACTTATGTTAAAAAACAGGATTCTATCCCAGCAATTATCTTTTAACCAAAACGTAAAATTATTATGAAATTTTAAACATTATCCACTTTTATATTCGTATCAACATCGTCTAGCTGTATTTTGAATTTCAAACCAAAATAGTTATATATGTATGGTGTATACAGATGGTAGAATATCTGTGAGCTATCTAAATTCCTTTGAAGAATTTGAAGACCGGTAATTTTGTCAAGCCTACTATACAATATGTAGTACAAACCTTCGTGTACTAATGAATACTGATTAAATCGATTATTTGAGTTGGGTCACTCGACACGAAATTGCCCATATAAATAAATAGTTTGATTTAAAATTTGTAATTTGAAGAACAACAAATATTATTAAATATTATTTTATTATAAAGTTACTTAATAACATTTAATACAATTGCAATTGACTGTGATAAGTTAAGAAAAATATAATTTGCAAAACAAAAAAAAACTTTTACAAAATGTTGTTTAAATACAAAAACTACAACCTTCATTATTTTGTTCTTGAAACTTTATTTTAAAAATAATTATTGTTTTTATTCATTTATTTTGAATAGTTTTACATATATAAAATAAACCTAAACTATAGTAAAGTATAGTAAATTTACCATAACAAATATTTATGTTTTTAAGTGAAAAACTAAATTGAAACAAGTTTAAATTTACACACGAAGAAGGAAACAGGAAATGAAAACAAAAACAATGTTGCTTTTGTTGTTCTTGTTTTTGTTAACAATAGTGTTTTTACAGTTCTTGAGAGAGTAAATAAAAAAAATATTTTGTTTTTATTTTGTTTTTGCTTTAGTTTTCTTTTGGTTGTTTTTTATATTAAATATTATTATTTTTAACAATTATGCATGTGTATGTACTATATTATTTAAGTTTTTATTTTACATTATTTTCTTTTTTTTCATAAATATAAATTTCATTTAATTTACTTAGAAACTACTTTTGTTGCATAAAAACCTAGAGAAAGTGAGTGCGAGAGAAAAATGTAATAGAAAGAGTATTTGTTTAGTAATGGCGTTTTATTCTTGCTGTTATTTGTGTTTGTTGCTTTGTAAGTGTGAGTTTGCACTTAGTTTAAATTAGTGTGAGAGGAAATGGAAGTAGATTTAAGAACCGGAAGTTTAGTATTTTGATTATACAAGTGTACGCGATAATAACTTTTCTTTTTTCCATTACAATATTAAACTAGTGCATAAAGTTTACTTCTTTTTATTATTTCTTATTTTTTCTATAGTTATAAAGGTAATTTAATTTTTATAATACGTAGTAGTTTGTTTAATGTTTTTTATTAAATGCTTATTGTTCTTTTTTTCTTGGCACTTTAGTTATAATAGGGAAATTATTAACAAAACTTATAAAAATAAAACGGAATTATATTACATACTTTAATTATGAAATTAAGAAAATATAAAAATGTTCATAAAAGCAATGAAAAAATTAAACAAATAAAAGAAGCTGCCTCAAGAAAAAATTCCAACTTAAATTTTACAAAGCTTAATATATAAGTATTAGAAAAAATTTTAACTTGATCTTTTTATAAATATTTACTAAAATAATTTCATATGAGAAAATTTGTATGCATGTTAATAGGTTTTTAAATTATACTTAAATTAATTATTTTAAATTTAAATTAAAACTACAAATAAAAAATTCAATAGCAAAAGATATGTGTAAATAAACTTGTGTAAATGGTTAATACTTAATACAATAAATTTTCAATTACACAGGACAACGATGAAATTTTTTTTTAAATAATGTTAAACAGTAAAAAGGTCAAACGCAAACTGTAAAGGTCAATCTATGTAATATTGGAAAATGGTCTTAAAACCATAGTGAAATATTTTTTTGTTTCAACCGATTTAAACGAAACTTCGGAAATAATTTTTCAATAACATCCATTGTCAAAGTATATATATATACGTACGACAACACTATGTAATGTTGACACATATCCGTAACTTTTGGATTGTTGTCAATAATGAGATTACCACGTATTGTGGTAAGCTCATATGTATACACATAAACACGTTGGTGTCAATTTGGTACCAGGCGTGTATATTTTTCATTTTTTGTATCTACTTTGACAACGAAAAATCCGAATTTAACCATTTAACGTAAACAATTTTTTAATGTAATATAAAATGTTCGTGAAATATATGCAAAATACTCGTAGCTGTTGTTTTAAAGAAAATGGTGGGTGATAGAGAAAAACAAATATCAGATCTGGCTTCAGCAACTAAAATACATTAAAAGCAGTTAAATTGGTTTCAAAAAATTTCACAAACCTTAATTTCGTTGGCCTGTGTTATTCATATTTAATAATAGCAAATAATTTGTTGACTTTGACGACGTAAGGGGTAGAAATCTGGTTGGAAATTAACAAGTTACTCTCAGAGCCGATAAACAAATTATTAAGTTTATTTGTTTACTCAGTAGAAGTA
>NC_060952.1:44081517-44082852 GCF_022045245.1 Lucilia cuprina
CGAGTCTAATTCGGACCACGGGGGAATAGTCGTTTTATCCTTAAGCTGTTGTTCCCACAAGGTCAACGTGCTTTCAGGAAGGCGACTAGTACAGAGATATACGAAAATCGGATCCCAACTTTTCACGTTGATGTCGTAAAGCTTCAGAGCAGATATACTGGAGTTGATATCCCTCTGAATCTGTTTTAAGGCTTTACTAGTTTCGGACAAAATGGTCTGTAAATTGAAAAGGACTCGTAATTGACCATTTACAAGGATCCTTCGATTCTCATACCGCAGACATAAATCTCTCCACGCTAAATCAAAACCTTGGTGCGTAAGTGGACTTTTCCTCACGATTTCCTTAGCCTCACCTCTTGTCTTCTGCGTAAGGTAGAATAACTTTTCCACATTACTAGCCCTGGAGTTGGCTACTACAGCAGAGAACAAATCGCGAAAAGTGGGCCATGAAGCGTAATCGCCCCCGAAGGTTTCGATTTCAATCGGTGGGAGATGGATATTATGGCCTTCGGTAGACCGTGAATTCGAAAGGTCATTGTTTTGTGAAGAACATGGAATCGACAAGGCTTCGGTCAAGGGAGGAATCTCTATTGGTAGAGCCGTGGGTTGACGCAATGCATCGGAAAGATCAGAAAGTTTTGACAAGCAGTTGCAGTAAGTTGTGTAAGTACTCTTATATTTTTCCTTAAAGGACTCGAGATCCACAGGATCTTCAGAATCTTCTTCCTTTTCTATTTCTGCAACGAACTTGTCATAGGCTGCCTTCACATGTATCCAATTAGACTTTAGCTCATATCTATGGACCTCAAGTGTATGAAGGGAATTCAGTGGATAGCGATTGTCATTCAGGTCAGCCTCAAACTCGACAATACTGTCGGCCAAACGGATAAAATTATCCAATGACATTTTGAAATATTCCAAAAATATTCAACTGAAAGGAAACAATTTTGAAATATGGAACAACTGATATGAATAGGTGATCAAAGAATCACGAAAGGAACTCTCTAATTTGGAAAAAAACGTTACCTCAAGTAGAAAGCAAAAGGACAAATGAAACAATAAAAATGCCGAAATTGGTTGAAATCTATTACCAAATTATTGAAAAAATCGAAGAAAATGTTCTAAAGTGTCACCAGTATGAATTACTATGGAGGTTAAAGAAAAGATGAATACATACATTTAATTCTCTTGAGAAAATAATGAATGCACTCTCTTATATCACTGAACTATGATCAGCTGTTCACAGTATATAAGCAACCAAAAGTTCAATGACCCTTTTATTTATGTGAAATGCATGTATTGGACTGGAAATCGTACACAATAATGGGTCTGTTC
>NC_060952.1:44082952-44171200 GCF_022045245.1 Lucilia cuprina
CTATCATAAAACTAATAGCTTTTATATATAATAAGAGCTATTAGGGTGATCACCAACGAATGTCACAGGATTCGTGATGGAATGGGTTAAGGCTTTTGGCATTAACATAATTATTAAAAATAAAATAAATACTATCTTTTCATCCATAGCATATAATATGTCTGAAATAACAGTACATATGTACATATAACACAATATGATAAATAATATTAAACAAACAATTTATTTTTTAAAAATATGAACAATAAATAAATAGCCCAGGAAAAAAAGAGTTTTAATGTGAGTTTCAGATAACTAAATGAAAATTGGCTTATAGCTTCTCTTTAAAATTTTTAATAAGGTATTATAAGTCACCATAAATGTCGCATGCGATAAGCGAGACATTAGCGGTCAAAGGTCACAAAAATATGTTTGCGAATAGCTCACTTTTTACGGGTCTTCGGGTTTTTATTGCTAATACAGTTTCAATATAAAGTTAAATTGCATTCATTTTAGTTAAAGACAATTTTTGGATATAATTTGCTGTTTTCAAGCAATGGTGCATAATTTTATCATCACAATGATATTATAAATGACGTGCAAACATATTCTCTACAAAAATTATAATAAAATCAAATCGCGTACGACACATAATACGCAAGCTATTTGCTTAAAACATATTTTTATAACCTTTGACTAATAACTCGCTTGGAGCACATGATCTTTTTGAGCCAGTTTTCTTTTGAATACCCCAGGTTGCTGAATTTTTTGGGGTATAAATGTACCCATTAATTATTGGTTTTAATATGGTTTTTGATGGGATGTGGGATATATTTTTTATTGAATTACTGGCAAACTTTCATATTTCGATTCAATTCCAATATTCAATTCCTTTTGAGTTTTTATGCTATTGGGACACAACGTATAATTGAAAGATTTGAAGGAAAGGAAAGGATTTTGAATTAAATAATAATAAATAAAAAAATCAGCCTTATCACTTATGCTATGTATACACGGTTGTTAGATCTTACAACGTTGGCAGTAAAATGTGCAGAAATTGTTTAATAACTTTGTAAAATATAAATTTTGTCTTCCAATATTGTCAGTAATGTTTTTTCTGACAAAGTTGCAAAAGAAAAATTGTAAGTTCAGATGATTGTTACACATTTTCTGAACATTTTACTGACAACGTTATAAAATCTGACAACCGTGTATCACGGCTTTTGTACTTATCTAAAACAAAATTTCGCCGATTTTTTATGATAATGAACATATATTTACGATTTTCAAAAGGGTTCGTTTTTGAAGAAGAGTGTGGCCAAATTTTATTAAATTATCTTATTAATTGCGACCTGTAGAGTGCGCATAAAGTTTAGACGGACACCCAAGCCAATAGGCCTGTATTTTAGGAACAATATTTTTGTGTTTTACAAATATCAGCACAAACGCATAATACTCTCCCCACAATAGTGGTGTAGGGTAAAAAAACAAGCATATGAGAACAGAAAAATTTTAAATTCATATTGTTTTAAATTTACTTAACTTATTTTAGTTTAATATCTGTGGTTTTTATTAGTCATAATAATATTAAAATATAAAAATATATCTAAAATTCAATTAATACTAAATTATTTGCAAATTATAATTGGCCACAGACAATATTATATTAATTTATTAAGATCTAATTTTTATTGACAATTATAAAAATAATAATAATACTTATAAAAGTGATTTAATCATAGTACTTATTGTTTAATTTATGATAGTTTTCTTAATTACTTAATTTTTAGTTTTACAAACATTTTTTCAATATGTAATTTAGTACTTATAGTCAAATTGTGTTAAAATAACGAAAAAATACTTTTATTATTCTTTAAACATTAGTAAAGTGGTTTGCGAAAACCGTGGAACGAATAGTTATTGAGGTCAAAACTATTTAACTTTTAAATACAGCTTCAATTTCTGCTAGTGGATTCCTGCATCGTTACCATTAGTATTTTTTTAAGATGCAACAAGCAGTTTGGTGTAAGGAGAAACATAAAAAAATATTTACAAATTTATTACAAGAAATGTGCAAAAAAAAAAGTTAAGTGAATCAGTAAATGCAATCAAATAGAAGATTTTTTGAAGTGAAAGTAAATTTGTATACGAGAAATAATGAAGTCAAAACTTTATGCGCCAAAGTACTAGTAAAGATGACATAAAAATGAAAATAATAATCCAGGGGGTTATCATTTTATGATGCTAGAGATACATATATAGAAAAGAAATTAGTTCAATTTATTTTTTTTGTAATTTTATTTAGGAACACTTGTTTTAAATTTAACTAGTAACCGATTTGAATTAAAACCCGACTATTTTATTCAAAGAATTCTAATATTTTATTATATTTATTATCAAATTTTAATAGAAAGTAGTCAGCGTTGCCCGACTAATGTTGCAATTTGACCCTTTAACAACTGTCTTGTACTTTTTGTGATCCTATTTAGAAATAAACTAAATTTGCGACTTCTTGTCACTTTAGTATCAAATCCTAAAAGAAATTTAAAAAAGTTTCTTGTTACATCTTGAGTTCATATTTTAAAACTAAAATTTTTGTAACTGGGTTTTAATTTGTAACTGGGTTTAACTGGGTTTTAAAGTCATTGTTATATCAAATTATAGATTGCAAATCGCACAAAAGAATTCACATTATGAGTCTCAGAGGATCTGCAAACATCTGTTGTTGACTAGTTGATCCTTTGGTATTGAATATCTTTGCTATTTATGAAATATGAACCAGCCGAAACATACAAAAAGCGGGTATTTTATTAACCTAACAATACTGAATATCTTGCTCTATTCGCATTGTTATGCGACTTGTTTCCAAACTTTACAGGTTTAATAAATAATTATTTTATTATTTTAGATAAAATAAAGTGCATTCATATAGAAATCATATCAACTTTAATCGAAATATTTTTTTTAATATTTGTTTCATATAAAAATCATTTTAAATAGTTGCTTTGAATTTCTATAATGATTTTCATATTTATATTAATAAGTTCCAGCAACTTGTGTAGTTGTTTTATGCTTCTAATTAAAGAAAAATATTTAAATTCAGGTTTCATATTATGTCATCTTTACGGACTTCTCTCTGTTGCATTTCCATTTGCAAACGACAGTTCCAATAAAATGTTTTGTGTTGTAGGCGATTGCAAAATTTAAAAAACCGCAAATTTTAATAAAAGAATACTTCCTGCTTATGACTCTTGTTAACTTCTGTTTAATAGAACAGGAAACATAAAATAAAAACAACATTTTCTTTGCAAATTTTATATTTCGTATAAAATTCATATAAAATAATATTAAATAGTTTGTTGATTTTGGCATGACTATAAAAAAGTTTTGCTTTAATTTCAAATACAATAAATAACATTTTTAACAAATCATCGAGAAAAAAAAACAACAGGGGTTTTCCCAAGATGAAACTAACAAACAAATTTTTAAAGATTATTAATATGTAAAAATCGAAATTTGCTAATAAACTAACTTAAAATAAATTAATTAATATTAATAGACCCACTGAGAGGGAGACTATATATAATAAAATAAACACAAATGTCTGAAAAATACAATAACAACAACACAATTTGTTCCTAGTTATTAAAATTAAAAAAAAAAAGAAGCGATAATATTAACGCCCTCGTTTATTTAAAGGTCGTTTAACTATTATTTTTTGAATCTTTTTCAACTCAACTAATTTTAATATTGTTTAGATTTTATGCAAATTATGTTGTGGTTCATTTGTTTTCACAATACAGTAGAGACATAAAAAATATTTGAGATGTTTGTTTTTGTGTTCGACCACCGTTTAGTTCAACCATGACAATGATCTTCAGTCTTTAAGTTTTAACAAGAAATTATTTAAAAATTGTTTTCTTGTATAATTTATGCATTTTATTTATTAAAATAAACTATAACTTTTATTGTTTTTCTCTAAAACTACTTCACAAAATCTAAAAACAAAACAATCTAAAACAAAACCAAAGAAATACGAAATGTTTGTTCAAAACTATAACTAAGGAATGTAGTGTCACACAAGGTCGTTTAGTTTAAATAAAAACAAAAACCGCCGCAGAATTATAAACTTTAAGAAAGAAAAAAATTCATATATCTTCTTATAAAATAGTATATATAATATGCATATTTGTTGATTATTTATTTTGTTTCTAAATTTCAAATTTGTTTTCTTGGCGTTTTGTTTATTTAAGACCTCTAGATAATTGACCTTTTGCTGTTGCCTTTTTTTGTTTTTACATTCCAAATATGACGTAAAAAACCCAAAACGAGAAAAAAATCAAAGGCAAACACAACAAGTACATAAATATAATCTTAATAATTAATTAACATTTTTTGTTTTAAAAATCTGCTATTTCATTTTAAATTTTCTGTCACAAATTTACTAATTTGAAATGTAAAAATTCTTATTTTAATTTGTAGGCCGTATTTTTTAATTTTTATTATTAAGCAGCCTGCTTTTTTTGTGACTTCTTTAACACTTTTAAATAATTTATTTTTATATTTGTTTATATTAATATATGAATTGCCTTCTCTATTTTTGAGTGCCATAAAAAATTTAGATCACAATGATTTTTAATTTGGTTTAGTTTAAGAATAATTGGCGGTAGATTGAAAAAAATAAAATAAAAAAATTAGGCAGTATTAGTTGAAATTTTTAAATTTTAAGTGAACATTTTCTAACAAATTTTATTGTATATTATTTGAAATAGAAATAAAAGCAAACAAAAGTTCATAAAAAACTTCGATCAGCATAACTAAAAACACGGATTATAAATTGCTGCAATCACGATAGAAAACATTTACTGATGTTCAGTATAAAGATTAATATTTGATCTAGGTCATGTAGTGGATCCATTCTAAGAAAAATTGATAGAATTAAAATTGTTGTTATTAAACATGTCATGTAGAACTTTAATATAATCGGGCTTGTTCTGAAAATCAAACCATCATAAACAACAAGGAATTTGTAAAATTTTTAATTAAATGAGGAAAACCTATTGATAAGGGTAAATACAAGTCTAACTTTTACTAGGAGGATTACAAAATAGCAAAATCCCCAATTATGAGGACATTTTGTGAACATAAGAACTAGTAATAAACTGGTTCTAAAGGACTCAATTGGGTCCAAATGTACTAGTATAAGTCTAGAACTAATGGTACTAGCAACATTTTCAAACGCACTCAATTTGAGCATTAAGATGGTTTAGGAAAATTTACAGTTAAGAACTAGTACTAGTGATTTTTGTAATTGTCGAGTTTGGTATTAGTTCCATTTCCTGAAAAGTATATATATATATATCTTAATACTTTTTTAATTTTTAATATTAATCGTACAACATTATCGTTTATTTATTGTATTATATATTATTGGACTGACCATAGATCGAACTCACAAAATAAAAGAACTCACAAAAGAACATGGGCCAAATAGAAAAAGATTTTCCACCAGAGTTTGAGCCAAAGTATGACGGACATAGGTTGGTCCATAATTGATCATTGGCCCCCACAGAAATAAACCTTTAGAAAATTTCTTTAAAGCTTATTATATATTAAAGTATTACGATGTCAATGAAATTTTACATAAACTAGTGCTATATTAACAAATATAATTTTACTTCATACATAGTTAGTCTTCCTCCATTTAAAAAATTACATTTACGTAATGAAGACTGATAAATACAAGTGTAATGTAATGAAGACTTATAAATACAAGTACAGCGATAAAATTCAACATAATAAGTTTCTCTTTTACCTTTTTTGTTCTACCAAATTTCATAAGGATTAGTCTATAGTCTAGACCCCTATAAGGTTCATTTGAAAATTACTTTCATGATTAACTTAAAAATGCCACTGTAGCAATGAGTTTTATACAAAGCTAAATTTATCTACCAAATTTTAAAATTATTTTTTCATAATTGACCATACTCTATAAATAAGGTACGATTCAGAAATTTACTTATTATTTTTTTAAAATGCCAGTATAATGATGCAATTTTATCGTGTTTCACAATAATCAATTGGTATGGATTGGTCCACAATTCACCCTTCCCCTCAACAAATTACTAAAATTCCAGTATAGTACTAAAATATAACGTAAAAAAGTAATTAATATAATAGAGCTTTTACTAAGCTCTTTGAGAAACGGCACATAATTGCCTCCATATAAAGTTAAATTATAAGATTCTGGTAGAAATAACAAAATAATTACTTCTTGATTACATATATTGGAAGTAATATATATGTAATATCAATACCGAAAAAATTCAAAATATCGATAACGCACAACATATCGTGACCAAATTAAACCAAATTACCTATAACGCTAAAATAACCGTTTCTTAACGGTCGCTTGATAATGAGCTTATACTTTAAATTCAGGATGTTATGATTTTTACAAATTGAAAACAAATACTGTTTTGTATTGATTCACAACCATAATTTTATTTAAAATGATAAACTTTTTTAACATACATATATGTATATACTGAACTTTATATATTCTTAAATAAAGTGTGAATGGCAAATTAACTTTTGCTTTAACGCTTGGAGTAGAGAGGACTTAAGTTGAAGAAAAGAAAATGCGCTAGAGATAGATACAATCTAAAAAAAATTATACAAAACATGTTGTTGCCTTAACTGTAGGCAACATATTAAATTACAACGTTTGATCTAATATAGAACGATGCTTCTACTCTCCTCACCCTCACATTCGGTAAAGATACTTATAGCCAGTAGTGGTAATAAGAGAACAATTTTTACTAGCACATCTAAAAGCATTGTCTGTTGGCTTGGTTTCGCCTTTATATGAATTCTAATATGAGGAAAACTTGATAATAAATAAACAACTAAGTATTGAGAGAAAGAGCAACAAACACATGCTACTGTTTAATGTAAGTGGCAGTTATGACAGAGAAAAGGACCAAGACAAGGAAAACAAAAAAGGCGGAAAATTTAAAAAGAATATTATAAGAAAAGCTCAAATGCCAGAGGACAAATGGAATATAAACAAACAATAAACAACTTTAAGCAATTGTAAGAAAAATTTTTAGCAAATAAACATATTTTCCAACACAAGGAAGGGCAATAAATTTAAAATTATGCCAAAATGTCAAATATATGTTTAATATTTACACACATAAATAAATAACATTAAATATCTCTTATTATTTTCAACAAAATAATAATATATATTTTTTTTTAATTTAAACATTAATGACAATTTATTAATCAACCAGCCGGCCATTCATCCATTCAATAATTTAATTATTTAAATTATATATGGACATTTCAACTGTTTGTATTTAATTTGGTTTAGGAAATTATAAATAGAGCTATTATATTTCCGTTTCCTTTTCACATTGCTATCGTATTTGTTTTATTTGTAAATGAAATTAAATCACAACAACACACATATTACTTAGTAAGGGCGATGTAATCAAATAAAACATAAATTTAAATGCCCCAAAGGCCATAAATAAAAAGTTCAGATAAATAAAAAAAAATAAATAAATTCGAGTCAAGATTATTTCATATTTCATACAAAATGAAAATTGTCCAATTATGCAACAGCTGTGTTGTCGCCTAAAGGCCACAACAATATTAATAATATTTAATATTTGAAGAGTGGCCAGAACACTGTCACCCACTGTCCACCATTCCATCAAAATCATACAATATTAGTCCTTATTATTTCTCAACTCGCGTTATATTTATAAAAGTTCATTGGATATAATTTGTTTTAAAAATATTTTACGAGTTGTACTTTATAAACTTTATTATAGAGAAATATTAAATACGTTCTCTGTATGCCAAAAATTAAATTATTTGATAAAAAACAAAGCATTGCTGCTAATGGGAGTATAATTTTTTCAAATATTTTTTGGCATTGGTTCAAGAAACTTAATAAAGCAACAAGTTTCTAAATAAAAATATTTATGTACTTAGTTATGTTTGAATATTTCAGTTTAGTAGTGGATTTTGTGTGAATAAATAATAATAATATATGTATAGGACATCAAAGACCTCTTCTTACTTAATTTGGCAGGTAATATTATTTATATCGAGTTTTATTACTTTGACAATATTCATACTGTAACTTTAAAGAAGTTAATAATAGATTTTTCAAATAAAATGATTTTATAAAAGATTTCAACGTAATTGATCCACAGCTTTTGTTGTTTCGTATAAATTATATGTATTTTTACAATAAATTTTATTGATGTCTAACATCAATATCTGTTTAAAAAAGTAAAATATCGGTATACACTTTCATCTATCTATTCATCTTCCTGTCGAATACGAAAATTTAATTCATTCTATAATACAATTTTGCCTTGACATCAATATTTCGTGAGTGGGATCATCAAGGGATAAAAAGAGCCCCCCATACCCAGTAAAAACTTGTATTGAAAATCAAGGGTTTAAAATGATTTAATTACTTACATAATTGAATTTGAAAGCATTATGTAGCAGTTTTGTTTCTGCGCTTATTATTAGTTCTTGAAAAAAAAATATGTTTGTGCTGAAAAGTATGTGCTTATATAATATATTTAACATGTATATAATTACTAGACTCATTCTAAGTATTGCAAACGATATGTAGTAGTCATTGAAAAGTACGTTGTTGAGTACAAGTACAAGTCAATACCATGTTTTGCTGGGTATTTTAACGAAGAGGACAGCTAAGCGGATATAGTAGCCAACTTTGGGTATAAAGATCTGTACGTACAAAAGCTATTTAAATCGTGATATTGTAGTCAAGAAAGATGATTCCTAAATAATATTAATACATACCCCATAATCTTAATAACTTGTTATCATTTAGACGACATTTAACATCCGGTTAAAATAATTTTTGTATGAAAACTGTCAATATATTGTAACGATAACAAGATATTGAGCAAAATGAGTTTTAAAATTGTAATTTTAATTCAAAAAAAATGGCAGTGTTTTTATAAGAATTCTTAATAATAACTTAAAACTAAACTTTGCCATAGTGCATTCACCTTAAAATTAAGTTTTATTCTTCATTTAGATATTTTTATATGTATTCTTGCAGTTTATAGTTTTATTTTTGTGATTTTACAGCTATTAGCCATAACTTTCATTAATATCAATTAATGAAAATTAAATTAATTACTTACTTGGTAGTAATGATTAAATTTCAGTTGATTTTACAACAAACCAACTAACAATGTCTTCTAATATTACAAAATTAATTCCATTACAAGCGAGTAACTATATATGTATGTAAGTATTATTTAGTACGTACTTATTTAACTTGTATCTTGTGAACTTTTTCAGTTAAAAACAATTTTCCGTTTTAAAAGGATGCGATAACTAATTGATTGTATATTAGAACTAAGTAAAGTAAAACAAACCATACTACATTTCTATTATAATTAAGACTTCGTCTAAATCCCTTTAAGCATACACTCAAAAAAATAATACAATATAATTTGTATTTATAAAATATATATTTTTGTGAGAAGCCAGTTGGTGATTTAACATGATTTTTTAAATGTTTTATTTTTATTTTTAAAGGTGATGGTGGTTTTGTAAGCATGAAGGTGAAACACAAAAGAAAAAATACAAAAGAGAGAATAAAAAGAACAAGAAGGAAAGAAAAAAGGTACAAGACATTGAAAAAAATCCTTTAACCACAATACAATTTCCTTTAATATACATTTAATTTAAAACGAATTAATGTTATACTTAAAGCATTTTGTTTAATACATTGATTTTATAGTCATAGAAATAAAATTGTTCATTTAAGAATGAATTTAAATAATATTATAATAAAAATTAAAATTAAATATTGTTAAAAATGTGGAGCAAAACTTTTCATTATCAGCCAAAACCCAAACTTAAGCAATAACGTTTTCAATTTATTTTAGTTTTTTTTTTCATTAAATATTTCACTATGTCATAAGCAGAAATAAAGTAAATTTTTATAAATGTTTAAATAAATTTATTAAAAACAATAAAAAATGAGCCAGTTTTATAGTGAAAGATTAATTATTATTAATTATTGGTATTTAAACTAAAGTGTGAATTACTTTTAGTCGTTGTATTTGTAATAGCGATATAGCTGAGTCCATCAATTTGTAGGTAGAGTTAAGCTTAAATCTTATTTTAAGAATTTTGTAATTCGATAAAAATTTCAAAATTGCACATCTGTTTAAAAATTTTTTTAAACTACAATTTCGATCCGAAATTTCCAAATATTGAAAGGTAGCATTTTTTCACACAATTAAGCGTTAAACATTAATATAATTTAAAAGTTTGATGTTCACTTGAAAACTGGCTTTTAAACAACACAAACACCATGTTACCAATTATTTATTGTTGGTTGATCAATTAATTAATAAACAAATTAAAGAATAATAATAAGTGAATGTGGGTGAAAAATGTGTACTATACTTTTAGGGTGAAAATTAAAATAAGAGTTCAAAATAAAGTGTTCATTCATAATGTGTGTTGATATGATTTTTTAAGTTTGAAAGGATATAATAATGTGTGAATGTATTTGTTTTTTTGTACATTAAATTTGTGAATATAAAAAACAAACATTATGTGAACATAAAAAATAATGAAATTTGTGTTTAATTTTTAATAAAAAATGGCAATCAAAGTAATAGGTTTACAAAAAATAAGGTTAAAATACTTTCACCAAAAAAATCAGCTTATTTGAGTACAATGAAAAATTAAAGAAAAATAAAGACCACAAACAAAAAAGTTCATGAAGAGAAAAGTAAACTTTTATACTTCACTTACCTGATGTCTTCGGCATCATCGTCACTTAAAGTTGCACGTAAAACATCAATACTGTCATTTGCATTTCTTGCTTGAATGTGTTGCTGCTGATGCATATCGACTGCATCCTCATTGTCATACTCATCGTCGTCATCTGTCTCATCATTATCGTCTTCTTCCGAATAATCATCTTCATCATCATTGTCGTCATCGACATGGTTGTCATCATCGTCAATTTTGCTATTGGCATCATCCAATAATCTTGATTTCTTTTTATCACTGCGTAATGTTGCAATTTTACGCTCTTCCTCCTGTTTTAGTTTTTCAACTTCATCTTTTGACAGGAATGAAAAAACTTTGTCTAGAAAATGTTTGAAAATAAATTGTGTTTTTTATCATTAGATTTGAAAAAAAATAGGCAACAAATGATATTGAAAGTAGCAATCATAAAGAAATTTCCTAAAATATGCCTTTTAAAATAAACTGAATATAAATAGAATAGTTTTCTTGCAAATTGCACAATTTTGAAGACATCAGGGTTAATTTACATAAAAATACTTATGGTAATACATACCACTATCCAGGTTAGTACTGGATAGTGCCCAGATAGAATTCCTACTCACATCGCATTAAGCGACTATAAAGGCATTAAAGGAAATTTTATTAGCTTCTTTTGAGCAAAACAAACTCATTTTGAAAATAAAAATTGTTAAAAATATAAAAAACTAGTCGGCCTAGACGTGGGTTTTTTTATAAATAAAGAATTTAATTTGTTTTTTATCTTGATTTCGAAATATTATTAGTTTTTGTTGACAAAGGAGAGATTTTCTAAAAGAGAGCCCATATGGGGATGAGGTTAAATATAGGACTATCCTTATAAAATCTACATCAAGGTTATTTATATTGAAATTAATCCTGTTATTAGTATTTAGAAGTGAAATTTGACTTTCAAGTCATTTCTGAAGGGGAGTTTGTATGGGGGCAGTGTCATTTTAACTTCTACAAAACTAAGTTTGGCCAGTTTTTGTTCACAAAATAGAAAATCTAACGTAATTATGAGCCCAAAAGCCTTATTAGGTACGGTTGTATGAGGGCTAGGTGAAATAATAGAACGATTTCAATCTGCAGCATGCGCACGTGCTTTACATGGATACACAGACAGACGGCCATAGCTGAATCGATTCAGAAAGTGATTCTGAGCCGATTGGGACACAATATTGTGTATTACCAATATTTGAATTTTATAAACATCAGCAAAAACACATTATGCCCACTATAGCGGTTTAGGGTATACAAATTTGGAAAGATTGACGAAATAGCAAAATAGTCTTTTATAAACTAACTTCCGACTAATCTTCCGGAATACAAATTAATTATAATATCCAGTGATAATAAAAACGATCCAAAATAAATGGTGGATCTGTGTCAGTCTCAAGAATAAAATCAGCTAAAGTAATTTTAAATGGAAATATATCTAAAAGGACGGCAACAAATTTACTTCAAATGTCTATAAAGATAAGTTTTCCGCAATGAGTTTTAGAAAAGAGTCACAATAATCCAATCCGCACTCTTTTAAATTCAAATCAATAACCTTTGCGATAATTTACCTCTCCTAATAATATCCAAAAAACATAGCAAAATTTTCTTACAATATACATATTTTTTCAATAAATTAATAAAATACTTTACAAACCTTCTAATACCTCTTCGATTATGGGTTTAAAATTAAAGTGACAAATACCCTCCAAAAAATATAAATAAATTAAAAAATTTAAACATTATTTTTAACTGCAACCTACAGCAGGTTAATAAGTTCCTAACAAAGTTTTAAAATTGTGCCATATAATGCCGATATACATAATGTTTATGTCTTTAAAAGTCAATTTTGCATATTGCATAAATAAGAAAGGAACGCAAAAACCAAAGATATAAAAAATAAAATTATTTATGGTAAAAAACTACAAAAGAAAGTTTTCCTCAAAATGTTTAAACATGTTCTAAGAAGTTTTGTTAAACAATTTCGAGCAAAAAAAAAAACAAGTAAACTTTAATTCCCAACATTACCACTAAATAAGCCTCAAGATTTTTGCTTTTTATGCAAGTTTTCAAAAAGGATGTTGGAATTTTATAGTGATTGCTTTTTTCTATTTTATGAAATGTGGGATTATACACAGATAGGCAAACACAGTAGATACATAAACCAACATACAAAATTTCATCAATTTTTACAGCTTGTTGGACTAGACAACAACATCTACAACATCATACATACAAGCTCAACAACAAGATGGAAAATGGGATATAAAGTTTTTTGTTTTTAAAAGAAAAGAAAACTTTTATGTATGCAGGCTGCCTGCAACTGCTAATTATACTAGAGAACGTGTTAGTTTTTTCTCTGAGAAGTCACAGGCAGCAAATGCATTTGATTTCTTTTTTCATTCTTTCGAAAGAAACTTTGCAGCCAACAAAAAGTCCAACGAACCAACCAACCGTACGTACAACCGACCATCTGTCAAAGCACAACAAGATGATCATCATTATGTCGGTGTTAGAGAAAGATAAAGAAAAAAAAACAATTCCAAAATAATAGCAACAAAGTCATAATGCTAATTTTCAAGGAAATTTAATATTTTACTCAGTTTTATCTTCAACTTTTTTGCAGTCTAATTTAGTTGTAGTCCTATCATACTGTTGCTTATTCGCCAAAGGAAAACTTGCATGCAACACACAGTAGCAAACCAACTGCCACTATATACTCTTGTCCACTAGAGATTTTGATTTTAAGAATTTTTCGTATTTTGTTCGTTCTTTAAGATTTTGTGCTTACTGACCAAGAAGATTCTTAGAGCAACAACTTTGATGTTACTAGCAACAATATTTTAAGAAGCATAATAAAAAAATAAAACAAAATAAACGAAATTAAAATAAGAAAACAAACATTTTTACTTGAAGTGATTTTAATAAGAATTTGAAATGATTTGTCCGAACATTGTACATATGTATGTATAAATAATATTACTGCTTAGAAAAGAAAATTGTTCGTCCGTTCATAAGTTTGTTTTATATGCAAATCTGTACTTTTCTTTTAATATTTGATGTATTTTTGTAAGTAGGATAATTTAAAATTTATTAAAAATAAATTCCTTGTTCAATTCAATTTATTCGCCCTATAGCACAGTGACAATATCGAACGACAAAAGTCAAAACAATAGAGATTTCCTGTATCATGGAAATATTAAATATCAACCGATAAAATGTTTTCAGTTTCATTTTCAAAATTACATTCTGAATATTATATATACATATTTTAAATTTGATATAAAAGTGAAGCAAGGGTTAAAAATTAAAAAAAAATTTGAATGCAAGGGTGCCCAGTAGGCACTCAACCACCCTATCAGACGGGGGCTTGTGTGTTCGATTCCCACCGGAGACTCAGATCGTCACCCGGTAAATAAGCTTAGAATAAATAATTAAATTTTTTGTCAAGTCATATTTTTTTCGTTTTTGTCTTTGTTTTCTGATACATCTAAATAGCCTTTTTTAAAGTTCCATGATACCAAATCGGTCTAGAAATATGAAGACACTGTTAAAGATATGTAAATCCCCAGTTTTTAAACACTGAGTAATAGGTATTTCTGTTTCTATTGAGCCTGATTGGTTCGTCTTGAGACATCTGCAAACGACTCGCCACATAAGAAACATCTTGAGGAATTTTGTTTGCTTTTTTATCCGATATTATATCCCGTTTTCAAACTTTGCGTCATCGAAAATAAAGGGATATTTTTAGGATTTATTGATTAAATATTGTTCAAATTTGAAATTTATTATCTTTAATCGAATGCACATATATAACACATACTTAATAAAACACCTACAACAAATGTGGGCGGTAACATCGTGTTCACTCCCACTTTATTTGCTAGTTTTGATTTTGTATTTTGAGAATTCTATAATTAAAATTTTAATACATTTATTCGTTGTAAATTTGACTATTTCTTTCACTTACATGCATAAAAGCAGTAGAATTCTTATTACAATTACTTCTGAAATATTTGCTGTTACTTTTTATTTCAATCAAAAATAACAAAGTACTAAAATAGATTGAAATAAAAATATGGGCATTTTTACAAGATATTTTATAAATATAAACTTTATAACAATCTAGTCAGAGTAATGAACATAGTAACCTTTTTATACCCTACACTAATTTAGTGGGGAGGGTATATTTTGTTAATGCTGTTGTATGTAATGCATTGAAATATTAATCATATACCCACCTTAAATTATACCAATCGGCTCAGAATCATTAACTGAATCGTTGTAGCTATGTCCGTCCGTCCATGTAAACCTTGTCGCAATTTTCAATATAAGTTGATGAAATTTTTGGCCCAAGGACGAAGCCTATTGGAAGTGGCTAAAATCGTGTTTTTATTTCACCTAGCCCCCATACAACAGTACCCCGCGAATTGGGCCATAATTACATTAAATGTTTTAGTAATTCTACCTAAATTAGCACAACTTAGTATTGTACAAGTCTGATTGGGACTGGTGATTTTCGTAATGATCAGGCTTCATTTGACCCTAGCCCCCATACAAAGTATCCTTCAGAAATTTATTTAAAAACCAATCAAATCAGTCCACATTTTTTACTTGCTATTCACTGGTGTAGGGCCCGATAGATTCTTATTTGTTTAAGAATAAGTAAAATCTTTATTTACAAATGCAAAATAAACTGTTCTTAATTTCTAATAACTTTTAAAACTACCCTGAATCATTTCAAAATTTCAATTAAAAGAAAACAAAAATAATAATTAAAATATAATTACCTGTTTTTTGTGTGGGCTTGTGTTGGTCCTCCATGGCAGATTCAAAGAAACGTTTTTTATCGGATACCGATTTAGGCACTTTTGTTGTTGTTGTGGATGATGATGTCTTTGTTGCCTCAGCAGGTGATATCTGAAATAGTTGGGGTTGTTTATAAGTTAAAATAAATACTTCCTGTTATTATCTTAGGAAAAACAAAAAATATTTATATCAATATTGTTGTAAATAAATTGTTAAATAAAATAACATAACGAAAACGAAAAACTAAATCTTATGATTATGTTAAATCCTCTGGTTATTTAAAAAAATCTTTCCTACCGACCAACAATCCGTGTAAGTATGTAATTGTTTATTATACCAAAATGTATTTTACAAAATCCCTTTAAAATCTTACTGTGGAATAAAGGAAACACTTTGAGAAACCGAAGCTGACCAAGGCAGATACAGCATTCGAAAATGGACACGTGTTTCAATTCCTCTCTTAAACACATGCTGCAGCATTATCTGTGGTTACAGCCAACTTTTTATTGTAGATGTTGGCTATGGTACCAAAAAAATGTGACCAGAAATAAAAACAAGAGCAACTACAAACACGAATTAAATGAAAGAAAAGAACATACCAACCACATACAATTGAAAACATTGTTATTTTCTGTTTCTTTTTACAATATGAAAATTTGTAAGGGATTTGTATAACCACCACCGGTTTAAAGTTTTAGAAAATTTATAAATTAATTATACACAAATATTAAATAACTGCAATCTGTTAAACAGATTATTGAAATTGCATTTGCATTAGCCTTTTATAAGAGAGTTATTAGATGACAGGTAACTCTTATTAAAACGGTTATACATATATATTTGTTAAAATGGAGAATGGTACCCAGGGATGGAAAAAGAGATTTTGTTTCAGTATCAAAAAATATTTCAGAGGGTACTTTATTGGATCTCAAAGTACTTAGGTTAGGTTAAATTGATAGGAGGATGTGTACTACATCAAATCAGTGTTAGTCAGGAATGTTATTTCCGGAATAACATCACTTCCAAGATACTTGGATCTAACTTCGACGAATGCCTGGCAGTGGCAAAGAAAGTGCTCCAGAGTTTCACTGTTCTCTACAAATGCTCTACATACGTCTGAATCCGCACGTCCACTCAGAATACGTACTATCATACTAACTTCAGACTTGCCCATTTTGAGGAGATTTTTCGTCTTGCTCCCATCAGGGTCCCCCATAGGATTTTCATTATTTCATTATTCCAAGAGGTCTTATGGGATTCTCTCACCCATATTTTTAGTTCAGCTTTTGTTGTGTCGAATGGTTTTGCGTTCGTCAGTTAAACTGCCTTGAGCTCTCTTCCCTTTAAAGCTATTACATTCGCTCTTTCGTTACCGACTACTCCCGAGTGGGCTGGTACCCATATGATGTTATAAAGTTATAAGTCTCAAAATGGGGCAAAAATTGCGATTTCTTAAAACTCAGGACATAATATCTCAGATTCCAGATGTGATGGAGAAAATATGATGTAGCATTCGAACTCAGCGAATAATCTTATAGAAGCGTTTAACATAGTCTGAAGGTTTTAACTATTTTAACATTTTGTCTGATAATATTGAAGAGAAACAGCTACTAAAGTTATAGAGTACTTTAGTAGCTATAAATAAAATAAAAGTTGTAGGAATTTTATTTGATGCATTTTCGAGAATAAGGGCCAAAAAAATTTAAAAAGTATTTCAAATTTTAAAGAAACTTTTATCCCTATATTCTAATTCTCTTATTATTTCAAAACGATTTATTAAGAGTTCCCATACAAAAAAATTATTATAACGGACAGATTTACTACCTGATATTGAAATTGTAGCCCTGAAAGTATCAAATAAGACTCGGGAGTATCACGGTACTTTTGCACATCAAATAGTATCAAAAAAAGTACCATTCTACCAATTTTGCCATCCCTGATGGTACCGAATAAGGACGGAAAAAACTTAACAAACCTTTAAATTTTTTCTTTAAATAACCTTAGATATAATTCAAAGATTTCTTTGTGAAAAAATTTTTAATATTTTTGGATATTTAGACTGGGCAAACATCATTTATACGTAGCATTGGATAGTAGGCCAGACACAAGTTTTCAGCGCTGTCGGTCAACGCTAAATCGACCTTGCAATCTTTAAGAATTCGGAACATATGTATATACATTTATAGTTTATAGGGTCGGAAAATAAGATTGCAGTAATTACAAACGAAACGACAAGCTCATATATAAAAGCTTCGCATTGAGGTAAAGGGTAAAAAATATTTGCAAAGATGGATGGTGTTCATGGAGACTTAAAAATAAAGTTTATAATAAATACTTTTTAAATAATTATTTTCTTATCAATGTCTTTGAGGTAATTCATATCATGTTCTTATGGGGACATTTCTATTTCTTAAGGTTAATGAAGTTCTATATTTCAGTAGACAGTATTTTCACGCAACAGCACAAATTATTATTTATGGTTGCAAAGAAATATACATCCGCACCCTTTTTTCTGCATCAGCAAATATACCTTAAGGTTTCAAAGAGTATAATAAATTTTTGTACATAAAACACTATGAGAACAAAGTTTAACTAAGCATGTGAACACAGGATATTACACCATTACTAAAATTAATTGAAAATCATATTCTAATATAAAGATTAATTAAGTGTATATATTTCGATCTCTTATCTTATCCCATTTATGGGAAATTGATTGAAAAATTCACTTTAACTAACTGCTGCATTAGCGAATCACTTGTTATTTGAATTTCTGTTTATGGAAATGGTGTAAACTAAAATGTCTCGTTTTAACTAAACGATCATTTATCAAAGAAAAACAGTAACATTTTCATTTCTTTTCTGTTCATGATTCATGTTAGGTTTCGTATTTATTCCGAAAAAGCCAGAACTGAAAAATATACAAAATGCAACATGTACGACAACAATTATACATCCAACCATTCCACCAACATACAGCAGCAACAGGCAGCAAGAAATGATTAATAGTCTGTGCAGTTGTTTTGTTTCATTCATAAATTTTGCAATTCTACACAAACTAAACCAATAAGGAAAGTGAAATACACTTGATCTCAACCATGTGCAAGAGTAAAACTTACATAAATTATCTTAAATTAAGGCAAGTGTCCTTAATTTCTCGAAAACACAAAATGTTGAAATTGCTAATATTTAGAGTGTTTTGTGTAAAATTAATTTAAATTAATTACCATAAAATTTTTTTTTAGCAAATTTAATTGTCTGAAATTAATTTAGATTTTTTTCAGTGTACACACTCTACTCAGATGTCAAACGTAGATGTCGCTTCAAACATTAAGTTGGAAAATTTTTGTTTTTTATGATGATGACCTACATTTTTGTTAGCCCAATCAATAAAAAGTTTTAAAGCAAATACACTTATGCGTGTATGTGTTATTTTTTTTTATCAGCTACAATTATTTCTGAAATTATCTTATCTGATTGTAAATACTTCGTGGTTGAAATGTTTTAAAATATTGTGTTGAATGGTTAATAGAAACGGATAGTATGTTGCAGGTGTTTGCGCTGTCATTACGAGTTTTATGGAACGGGAATATCAAGTGAATAATAATTGAGTTTAGGAAGTCTCAGTAGTAATATTAACTGTCTTTTTCAGTAGGTTAATAAAAAATGTAGACACAAAGAAATGTTTGAGCAGCAATATTTAATAATAATGTAAAGTGATGCTTGCATTCTTATATTAAACTTAATCACGTTGATTAGCTTAACTTTCAGAAAGAAGAGCTTGGTCAATTCTAAACCGATCATAATGAAAATCGTTTGTAATATAATTAAGAAAGTTATTCTGATCTGATTTCATATATCAATATTAATATTGAAATCTTTTGGAAGATGTACTTTTCTGGGACAGAATTTTAAGCAGTGGTTATTATTGAATTTTGTCTTAATAACGTAATTTTTGTGCGTTGTTTTAAAAGAGGTGTTATATTTAGATATCTTCATGATATTTTTAGTGCGCTTTTAGTTCTCAGAAAACTAGTTTATGTAAAATGAATTTCATTTCTACTTTCTAATGGACAAATGTGTCGTTTTGACTTAAATGTGACCATATGACTTCTGATGCTAAAAACTAATTTAGATTTATGATTTCTCATATGGAATTTCAGTGGTTCTACTAGGGTGTAATGGATTGATATTAACGATTTTCAGTACCAAAAAACCCTTAAAGAATTATTATCTTGATTGTATGTTCACTAATTTTTATGCAATTTGAAATTCAGTGAACGTACATTCCCTGCGATTTTCGACAACATACATACGACACCGATTATAATATACGCATATGAATTAGGCAAATTTCTTGTCAAGTTACTCAAATGTTAAAACCGATAACTTCCGCTTGGAATAATATTTGCGTCATGGTTCGTCCTATTAGAATATTATCATGACCGTATCTTGGATAATTTTCGTACAATTTGAAATACACTGAACATACACTCCATGCGATTTTCGACAAAATACAACGCTACGACGCCGATTGCGAATTAGGCAAACATTAGGAATTTAAAATAAATTCGATGTTAAAATAAAATTGAAATGTGTGTGTGGGGATCTCATGTCAAGCGACTTAAATTTTAAAACCGATATCTTCTACTAGGAATAAAATTTGCATCTAGTTTAGTCCTATTATATTGTATTTTAGACATAATATAGGTAAATAACTTGAATTGACAATATGGGAGCGCACGTTTGGTATGCTAATTTTTTAGATATTTGTCATTAAAATTTGAATTCGACCAAAAGTTTAAATTTAAAGTTTAAATGTCATATAGTACCCTCAATATGTTTTTTAAATAAAAGGTATTAAGTAATAAAACTTACCTCTTTAATTACAAACAAAACTGATTGCTTCTATAAATCTTATTTGTTCTACATTAAAAAAATCTCTAATACCAGACTAAACTACAAAGGTTCTAATAACTGTACTTTATAGTGCTTTCAGTATTACAACTCGCGAAAAAAGAATATTTGTACATTTATTCTGCACAAGTCAAAAATAATGCGACAATTTGCTGAAAAAATTCATGTACTTAAGATGGCGCACATTGTCGCATTATTTATGTCTTATGCAGGTCTTTAATACCTACCATCAAATCATGTGAAAGACATTTTAAGTAAATTATGGAAAGTGGACCTACACTTTATGAATGAATCCTTGTGTTATTTATTTCCTCATTTTACTATTTTTTTCTAAGTTAAATAAATATGTTATCAAAGGGGGTATATAGTGGGTTAAATAAAACTTGTTACTTGCTGAATTGCATTGAAATCTTTAGTTTTAAAGCCAATTATTTGTGTTAAGGTCATTTTCTGAGAAAAAAGTAGAAAACTTGTTCATGTTGAATTTAATAGCAATAGATGTTTTTGGTTTTTTAAATTATTATAGACCGATTTTTATAAGATTTTACCTATTAAAAACGTTTATGTCGAATTTTATTCATATAGTGGAAGGTAGGTTTAACTTAGGTCTGACTCTTATAAAATTAAGCGGAGTGATTTAACTTCTCATAAAACTTTTGTATTTAGAGTTTCGTTGAAAACTTATTCTATCGGATTTTGTTGCTTTACTTGCTCTTTGAAGCAAGTTATGAGAGTTTAACTATTTTTTTTTGAAATGAAATTATTTGAAAGAGGGATTTTAGTGGAATTTTGTAACAATATATGAGATTTAAAGTCATTTTCTGAGTTGGGCCTTATATGGAGGGTAGGGTCAATCATGGTCTGATTCTTATATAATTAAGCGAAGAGATTTTTCGTTGCTATATTAGAATTTTTAAAAAATTTATAGTCATTTTCTGCAAGGGACCTTATATTGGAGTATGGACCGATCCTCATAAAGTTTGACAGAGTGATTTAGCTGTTTGTGTCGAATTTAATTGCTATACTGGTATTTTGGACAATAGTTACGGACGTTCAAATGATTTTCCGATGGAATCAACTGAAAATACTTATGCAAAATTTCAGCTCTCTAGGTCATTGCTTTTGAACTCTATCGTATTTTCAACAGGCAGACCGACGGACATAGCTCGATCGTCTTAGTTTGTAATAAGGAACCATAATATACATGCTTTCGTGGGTCAAAGATCAATATTTGATGATAGGTATAAAATATGTATGTCTATTAGGGCTATAACATTTTCATATTATTGCAAATATCGAAACAACCCTACCATATTTCATGAGGAAATTTTTTAAATAAAATATTTTTGCATATTTTGAATCTTAACTAGAACTTACTACAAATAGGTAAAAAATTCTAAGAAATATCATTGATTAAATCACTAGTTACGTAACCATTACATACAAAGAGTTTCAACTACATTGCTTCGAAGATGAAAATTTCAATGTCAATACTAACTAATTCAGTACTTCCTGGAATATTTTAAAATTTTAAAATAATAATATTGTACACAAATTTTAGTTATTATAGTGCACATATGTACATCATTTACAAATACAATATACATAAAGTACTAATCTTGTTTTTTTTAGATCCAAAGGATTCCTAAAAAGAAACATCTTAGCACACTCGACACAAATTATGATTTAAAGGACAACACAAAAGAAAACAACATTTTTTTAAACTTTAATATTAAATTTTTTGTTAAAAAAAATCAATTAAAATAAATCGCCTTTTATTTGCTACAAAATAAATATACAAAAATATTTTTGATTTTGTTTAGTTTTTAGTATAAACAGATAAAATTTGTTTTTCCATGTGGAACAAAAGCATTACGAAAATAAATCAATAATAAAATTGAACTGAAACTAACATTTTTATTTATTTTTTACAGAAAACATATTTATTTTTTAGTAAAAAAAAACACAATAAAATAAAACATATAGAGAAAATAGTTATAACTAAGCTGATAAGGTTTTTATTGTTGTATCGGATTTAGCAAAATATATGGAATAAAATTGTACTGTCTACAGAAGAAAGATTTAGAAAATAATCAAAAATAAAACGTGTTATATAAAATAAAAAGAAAATAAATATAATAAGTAATATAAAATAAAATATATACTGGTATATTTTTGGTGTAAAAGTTATAAAAATCAAAAACAAATATAATGTTTATTTACTATAACTAAACTAATTTAAACTTCTACTCTACTTTATATGTATATGTAGGTTGGAATACTATTAAAGGCAACATTTTATTTAAACTTCGCGCCAACATAGTTATGTAGTTAGTCTACCACTGAGTTGGATTTTATGAAAAATATAACCAATTAGGAGTTCTTTTCAAATATTAATTGATTCTAATCTATAAAAATATTTGAAAATAACTTCTGGATGGGTTTTATTAGCCTGAAGATTTAGTACGTATAAGTGCCGAGGCTATTGCTACTATGTTGAAACAAAATGTTTATTTGAAATAATTTTTCCTTCTGTTGTTTTTAATATATCTTTCAATAATTCTAAATATATAATTCTATATTTATAAAGTTTAATTTTACCACAAAATTTGTTAAACAGGATTACCAGGATAAAGAAAATAGAAAACACTTTTAGATATTTTTTGTAATTTTATACAGAGAAAGATGTTTAACTTACTTAATAACATCAAATTGACCTTCACTTAAATTTTTATTTCTATTTGTTTTCTATTTTTTTTTTATAAAGACAACTGAATAAAAATTTCCATATTAATTACGATGCAAAGCCATTATTACCATTTCTTTAATTTTTTCCAAGTTTGTTTTCAAACCTTTGTCAGTCCTAATAAGGGAGCAATTTGAATGAATGACAGGAAAAAAGTTTAAACAGCAGGAAAACAAAAACCAAACACACGCCACCATTTTTGGCTTTAATAACAACAACATCATCATCGTTTTCATCTTCGTTGGTATCATTATCTTTATGGTCATCATAGCCAAAATCTTATAAGCCATCCAGTCAACCAACAGTCGACCAACGACTGTGCTGCTTAATAATGAATATAAAAACTATGCCAATGGCTTTAAGTAAACTTTGTCTAGAAAATCTAAAAATACAATTGTTTGAAACCAACATTTGAACACTCCTAAGTCCCTGCCACCACAAATGTGATTACATTAAATAGGATGAAGTAGCAGCAGTTAAACGCAAGATTTTTTCTAAATCACAAAACAATAGGATTTTAAAAAAGTCAACCGACCGTAGGAAGGGTCAAAAAGGTAGTGGAAATGACTGGAGGAAAAAAAATTTGACTGCTTACTAGAAATTGAAAATAATGGAAGCACTTCGTTGCTATTAAAAATAAATGAAAAAAAAATCATTTAAAGTATTAACCAAAAGCAGTGAGGAAAATTAACATAAAAACATCAAAATTAGAATATTTAATAAAATGTATGTATATCGTTCAAAATTCTTCATATCGAATAACTTCATAGCGGAGTTCAAAGGTTAAATTTTAAATTGTTTGTTGAAATTTTCTAAAGTTTTTTTTATTAATTAAAAATTTAAACCATGACCACAATTATAAGCATTAAACGCCAAATTTGTTTATTAATATATTACATATATAAATAAATATTTATACTAACAAGTTTCTATCCTTTTTTATTGAAATTTAGCAATATTAAAAGTTATTGGCTTGTGTTTAGTGTTTTCTTGGAATTTATACATAAAAATGTTCTACATTTAGCACAATATGCTCTTTTCTAAATTTGCCCCACTGCAATTAGTAGAACAACGAACTAACAGAGAAACATAAAGACCGTCGACGACAATCTAAACCGAAATGAAAGGCAAATGACAAGAAGATTTTATTTTTACAGCAGCAAAATAAAACCAAAAAATATATTTTAAAATTTCTAACAATTAAAGGCGCAAATATAACCACATTAAACCGGGTGGCTTAATAAAAACTAATTACGGAATTTCCTAAAACAAATCTAAACACTACTCGATGAAATCAACCATCTATCCAACCTAGCATCTGACAAACTTCCTTATTTGCTTCGAAGTAAACATTCATACATATGTATGTATTTGTATTTAGTTTTTGTAACAAAACCAACAGCATATGTACAACAAAACAAAAAAGAACAGTCCTACAATATTGGGATTGACAACAAATTTTAAACAGTGGTCTCTTTACCACTTGCTGTGGGTGTGGGAGGCGTATACTGGTGATTTGCCTGTCTCCTGTTAATGCTGTTGTTTCTATTATTGTTGTTATGATTGTCCAGTAGGCTTAATTGAGGTTGGGATTGAGAACGCATTTTACTAGCACCAACACTTGCTAATGGAGGTGGTGGAGCTTTGCGTAATTTTGTTGGTTTGACAGGCCGTTTTGGTGGCAATGGTGGTGGTGGCGGTGACAGAGATGAACGACAATTTAGAGAAGTGTCACTACTGCGGCGTGAATCAAAGAATGATGTATTACTATAAATTGCTTCCTCTTCGATGGTGGCATAAATTTCTTCAGTAGTCTCATAGTAAGAGGCTGCATTCATAGCTTGGGAATTAAATTGATGTTGCAACGAAGATGTGGAAGAGTCAATAGAGAAGGAAGAAGTGGAAGAAAAATGGCCCAATGTATTGGTGGTAGTGTTTTGATAATTATTTGTACTATTTTGGGCTACAATTCCCGACATGGATGGAAACTTTAAACCAGTATAAGAGGGTGTAGGTGTTGGTGGAGGTGGCAGTGAGTTGAGGTCTTCCCTAATGTCGCTACCTTTACTTGTATATTCTGCAGTAGAAGAAGTGGAAGTGGGAGCTGAGGTATTGTTTAGAGGAGTTGAAGAAGTTTTCGTTTTGTCTACGTGCTCAACAATAGGTGTTTGTTCTTGATGTTGCTGTGGTAGTTGTTCAATGGCTTCACTCACCACTATGCGTTGCTGATGCATGTGCAACTGTGGCGTCTGTTGCTGGATTTGATGATGTTGCAACTGCAGTTGCTGCTGTTGTGCTTGTGATATGATTACTTGGCCGGAAGAGGTGGTTCCCTGTGTTAGAACAGCTTGTGGCAGCAACACATAACCACCACCCAGAGTAAATATGGGCTGACCGGGCGGTATGACATGAGCAGCACTTGGATGTTGTGGCTGCGGTAGGCTGGCATACTGTACCGGCAAAATTTGAGCTGTGGGAAAGATTTTTGTTGGCGAGAGAGGATCATGGTGTGGGGTTATGGTTGATGCTGTTGTTGGCACTCTGTGCGCTGATAGTTCCAAACGTTGCTGATCCGCAGCATGGGAAGACATAGAAGTTTGGTTAGTAGTTAAATTATTAGAGGAATCACTGTCACAAGCGGAACTACTAAGGTCACTAACTATTGCTGTTGTGTCTTTATTCAAGGGAGTGGGGGAAGGAAAATCGGGACTTTGGTTTAGTGGAGGCGTTATTGTATTGCTTGAAGTGGGGGGTGAGGATGGTGCTGGAGGTAGGGGTAAATCTAAATCTTCTGTATTATCAATAATAGGATTTACCAAATATTTAAAGCTCGTACTGCTGCTACTACTGCTGTACTGGCTACCAGGAACCGGAGGTGCTAGCTCTGGAGGCACTCCTAATTCTGGCACTTGGGTTTTACTACTCGTTCGTCGTAATTGATTGCGCAGCTCATTTTCCTGCAACAATATGGTGCGATGTTCTTCCTCGGAAACTAAAATGTTATCAGGAGAATTTTCGTGAATAAAATCTGAGGGTCGTCTTTGAGATGGTGGAACTTCGTCTATAGAAGGAGCAGCTATTAGCGGTGGAACTGATGGTAATGGTGGTAACACTTCCATATATTGCGATTCTTCGTGTAAAGCGGGAATTAAGGAAGGTTGCATTTTTGGTGGAAACTTTGGCATGGTTGCGAAGTTAATCGGTGGCGGTGGTGGACTTTCTTTTGGTCTGGAAGGACTTCTTGGTATATTAACCCTTACGGGCAATTTAGGGCTCGGAGAAGTGGACGGACCCGGTGTGTTAGGTCTAGATACTTGATGTATTTCATTAGTATTGGGATCATGTTCAAATACTGCAAAATCACCATGACCTACATCAGCATTTTGGAATGATTCTAATGCGAAATTTTTCACTAAATCGGCTTTTTTCACCTTGGGTTTTGGTAGAGTTGGTGGCGGCTTTTTAGGACGACTCGTTAAGTTTTCAGTGGATTTTGATTGTTGACTTATAACTGTACTGGGTGTACTGCGACCACTTGTTCTCTCCGACTGCAAAAGATCTTCGTTGGATTTCCAACCAGATTTGCCACCAAAGAAATAATTCCCATCTTTTGGAGAACGCGGAGACTTCGAAATTGCTTTGGCAATTTCTGTGTACTCATCATCGGTACGATTTTTATCTAAAAATGCATCACGGAAAGGGTTTTCGCGTTCGATTTCGGTAGGTAACTTGATACTTTCGATTGGTGGAGGTGGAGGACTACGATAGCCACTACTTGAACTTATTGGCACCCGATGAGGTGAAGCCGATCTTGTGGTGGCATGTTGCAAAGTTGGCGAATCGATTTCCTTGATACGTGCTACAGTGGGCACTAATGTTGGTAATTTTTCTGGTCTTTTCTTTTCCATTGAGGAATTATTTGAGGATGAAGGACTTGCAGATCTTAATATACCTTTGCGTGGCATTCGTGCTTTAGAGGGGTTATATTCTTGTTCCGAATCGTAATAGCGAGATGCATAACCTTCGGGAGTGCGGGAACGTTCATAATCTGATTTGGATCGTTCGTCTCCACTCAAATCAAAACTAACTGATTTACGATGATGACCACCATAAGCAGACGATGACATATCTGGTGTACTACGGCCTGAGGCTGTTTGAAATTTAAGTTTCTGGGTATCGCTTTCTGAGTCGCTAGTATATCTTACAGCAGGTCTTGGTTTTTCAAAATAGTCAGAATCCGTTTCGTTTTGTTCCGTGAGTGTATCCTGTGGGGATTGCACTTCATGTTCACCCTCTTCATCTTCGTCATCATCACTATCACTATCATCCTCATCATTGTTATCGTCATCATCATCGTCGTCGTCATCATCAATTATGTACACTGGTTCAACTTTAACTTCTTCTTTTTCGATACTCTGATTATCGATCATTTGTTTGTATTCAAATCGGGGGTCTCTCGATTTCGTAGCACTTTGTTCCATCTATGTGATGTTTTGTTATTATGAATCCATTTAAAGTTTTTGAGTTTTAGGTTAATTCGTTATTTTTTTTTGTGTTTAAAAAGAAAGTGTAAGTAAAAAAATAAACGGTGTAGAAATGTGTCAGTTTTAGGGTTAACATTTTATTATGTAAAGTGTTGGGTGTAAACACGTAATTTGATCAAAAAGACAAAGGACATTGATTTACTGTTTTTGTAGACAATTAATGGTAAATGATCAATGTGATAACTGGAAGTTTTGTTCGTGAACAGGAAGTGATTGACGCTCATATTAAGCTGGCGTTTGTAATACGTATATATTTGATATCTTATTTGATTGTTTAACTGTGGTGGTGATATTAAAGGTGAAAGAAAAATATAGTAGGATCATGAATGAAGAAGAAGCTTACAATTAATACGATGATTTATTAAGCCATTTAATTTCGCTAAAAATTTTAACAAATAAAACGATAACAACGAAACATTGGCCAAGTCAAACCTTAGTTTTTTCTCTGGCTTAATGATTTAAAGACAAAAACGAAAATGATGACTTAAAATAATGTGTACCCTGGCGCCAATAATTTTTTAATTGTATTAAATAAAGTAACGATATTTATAAATAATAACAAAAAGGACATGTTTAACAAATTAATATGAAAATACAAACAATAAGAAGCCACTAATACATTTACTGTTACAATTATACAATTTCGTTGTTAGTTAGCTAACCAAAATACTGAGTAGAAAGGATGAATAACACTAATGATGTCTAAATTGTTTTTAATTTCATAAAATATATTACTGAAAATACTATTTAGATCTGAAATTTAAAATAAAAAAATTATATATAATCGGTCGTTTTATCAATTGGTTTATTTAGCAAATGATTTTAGACAAAGTTTGCAAAATAAAGTTCAATGGTAATTTTAATGAAATTTGGTATGTATATAAAATTATTCAAAATATATGTTAAGTTATGTGGAAAGCAATTTTAACAATTTAAATAATTTAACAAGTCTGACAGGAAATTAATTTCAGATGTAATGAAGGATAAATTGTAACTTTTACTTTTTGAAAATTAGTCTATTATAATTTACGTATTCTTTTCACAACGGTAGCTATGACATAACAAAAAGGATTATTGTGGTTTTTCATATAATAACAGAGTTTAAAACCATGTTTAACATAATACAAATTTTTTATAAGGTATTTAAGTTCCCCTAACCAGACCCCCCAAAGGGGTCCATATAACCCTTTATTTAGAAAACATATTTTTGTAAATTCCAACATATATTTTATTATAACAAAGACAAACCTAGTTAGTTACATATCTTTAATACTTAGTCTCAAACTTTAAGAAAATTCAGAACCACAAAATGAAAGAAGAGTGACATTTAAATAAATATATTTCACCTATTCAATTAAATACAAAGTTTTTTTGAGTAATTTTTGTACATATAAAATCTTTAAGAATGTTTTTATTAAATCCATTTTAAAGTTTTTTTATTTTTTTAACTCATCTCTCAATTACATAAAATATACATACATAGAGTTAAATAACATTTAAAACAATTTCATTTATATATTTAATTTATTTTTTTTTTTTTTTTTGTATTTTGCAATTAATTAAATTTAAATTCTGTTGGGAAAAGTTTAAATTCGAATATGTATTATTCATTTTGTGTGAGAAATTAAAATAGCCGCACAACATATGTTATTATGTATAAATGTGTGAAATTTTTTTTAATATTCAGTTTTTAATCAATATGTATTAATTGATATATAAAATTATTTTACATTATTTTTAATTGTTCAAGTTTAACCTAAAGATAACAATACAAGACATTTATATTTTTTCTCAAATATTTGGCAATAACAACAATTTTAGATTTAAATTTTTTTATAAAATTTTTTGTTTAAATATTTAAAAGTATTGGACCTTTTGATATAGTTTTGTTTTACTTTTTTGTTAATTTGTGTTTGATAGGACTTGATTTTTTTTAAAGCAGTAGTGGTGTTCAAAAATGTGTTTGTTATAGTGTTTTTAATTTTGTTAAATATTTTATGGTTTATTAACTATTTGTTTAAATTTTAATTAACTATACATTGTATGTTGTAGAAATTTGGAAACCTTTAAGAATAAAAACATCATTTTGTTTTTATTATTATTTTTTTAAGTTTTAACTATTTTATATTACGAAGTATTAAGTTGTAGTATTGATGTTTTTTAAAGGGACCCATAATGTTACAATTGTTTTTTAGTTCTTAGAAACTTATAACAACATTTAATAAAATTTTAACTTAATTTTAAAGAAAAAAAAAACAATTTTTTTTGTCAATATTTACCAACTAAAAATTATAAACTCTCATTAACTATCTTGCACGGAAAAAATATTTATTAAAAATTTGAAAGAAAAAACTTTGGATATAATATACCATGAAAACTGCTTTAGAAATATTATTGTACAATTATTAAAAATATAATAACCACCTTAATAGAGAAGATATAATAGAACTAAGTATATAAAATGTTCATAGCAAAAATATTAACAAAAAGAAAGAATTTATTGTCGGGCATGGCCTACAATATGATACCCTACATATATTATTTTTAATTAAAAAAAATTTTAAAATAGTTTTGGCACAAAAAAAATATTTTTTAAATCTGAGATTATACGGGAGCAGTATTCTGACCTGAGTATAAATTATAAATAAAATATAAAATATCTCCTTTTAAAAAATAAAATGTCTTATGTTATTTTTTATTTTTGTAGATTTCTGAAATTTATATGCCAAAAACTGTAATTATTTTTCCCGCGATAAGCGTAAAATTACGGCATTTTTGAGATCTATCTCGAAAAGATTGCACAGAACTTTTTAATATATAGAGATGGTTTGTAGGCAACTGAGGACCTTTGTACACAAAAAATGGACATTAAAATGCGTCGTTTGAGAAGTATTGCTCAAAAAGTGGTTCACGGGGAAACTCACTTAATTTGTACTTATTGGTAACATTAACATTATTTAAGCAGAATTGGTAACATTAACCTTATTTAAGCAGAATTTTGTCGTGATCTTTGTGTTTATAAGTGAATTAATAATTTTCTACGACAAATACGATGATAATCCGCAGTAACATATACACTTATACAAAACTAAGTTGTATGGTGGCTATTTCAACCATTTTCAAAAGGGTTGTATGTTCCAAATTTCATCAAATTATCTTAAAAAGTGCGACCTGCAGACGGACGAACAAATAGACTTACATTATTTAGTCTAAAATCCAGCCAATCGATTAGCAATAAAATTAAAATTAATTCTCGAAATTTAATTTTTTGGTACTCAGTTAGTTATTTATTTTTTTTTTGCTGGTTTAGCCGCCCAATGAAGGTGGTTTAAACTTGAGCAAATGAAAATGTATAAACAGCTGATACAATATTTGTATATATTTTAGGGGCCAAATTTGAATTGAACGATTCGGTTTTTTTGGATTAATTTGGATGTGATTGTTAATTGGCTTTTGATTTGCAACTCAAAACCCGCTATTAATATATTATAATTTTTATATTATTTTTATTGTTAATCTTCATCTATATGGTGGTTATGCTCTTCTTATAGTCATTAGACCGCCTCACAAAAATTGCTGCGTGATTAACCCTTTTCAAAATATAAATTGTAATGTCAAACATTCGAAATTCACAATTTTATTCGGCTTGATTAAACCAATTTTTTATATTATTATTATTTCAAGTCTTATTAGTAAGCTTGACCATTTAAAAAAAAGTTTAGTCCAACCTCATAATATTTTTGAAATTAAAAAACTAAGTAAACTTTGAGAGGGATAACAGAGACAGAATTTTGCTAACAAAGTGGGTCGGTCTAATTGACAATTACATTAATTTATAAATGTTTATATTTCTTTCCGTCATATACGTACGTACACATACAATACATAAATATAATTTTTTTTTCTTAGAATTCTATCATGTTAGGTTTACAATTTTTTTTATTTTATAGCAAATAATATATTTATATTTCTTTTTCCCTTCTTTTCAATTTGTTTGTAGTCATGTTATTCCCGCTTGATATTTAATGAATTTGATTATGTTTCTTTAGTTTCTAAGGACTACTACTGTATGTTAAATAGATTGTTTCTTTGGTAGTGTCCTAAAAGTATGCAAATATTTTTTTTATTTCGGTTGTTTTAATTTTAACCAAATCATTTGATTTTTATTTTATTTTTTAAATTTTGTTTTGTCAGTCTTGTTTCTTGAGTTTTTAAATTTTAAACTTCCGCTTTATTTAAGCAATTTTCTTTTCTTCATTTGTCTGCAATGAAATTTTTAAGAATTTTTTTGTTTTAATTTTTATAAAAAAAATAGAAAGAATAGAGAGAGAAAGAAATAATAGAAAAAAAGCATTTTAATGAAGCTTTTTAGTTGTTTCTAATTAATTTTTTTATAATTTTTTTTTAATAATTTGTATGCGCATTTAGTTCATTAAATTAAATCAATCTATTTTATAAATGGATGCAATAACAAACGAAAAACAAAAGGAAAAATGATTACGACAAATATTAGAAATTCAACACCAACAAATACTCTTTAAAAGAGAATTTTATTTAAAATTTTGTAATTTACTAAGTACGTTATGTATAACAATAAATTAAAGTAAAAAGTTGATTGTTTTTTTTTATAACAGAACACACGACATATAGAATTAAAGAAAATTGTTTATTTTTTAGTTCCCTCCCCCAGTTGATGGCAGGGGAAAGCGGAGTTTTATATATGTATATATATATTTTGTTTTGTTTTCATGCTTATTTAAAATTGTCTTTATGATACAGGAGTAAGTATGATGTTTTATTTTTCTGTTTGTTTAACTTTATTTTCTTAAAAAAAACACACATACATAAAAATTACTTAGATAATAAAATATTTAAAATTAGTTTTAAATGGCTTTTGTACATGTAAAACCTTTTTATACAAATGTCACTCTTTTTTCTCAATTTCAAACGAAAAATATCATTTTTAGTGTTCACATTTTAGACGTGCGAAAACTGACTACATACATACATATGTACACTTAAATGTCAACCTATTTTTAAAATGTAGGAATTTCTAAGAAGTATATTAAAATTCTAAATTAAATTATTGAAATTCATGCTTAGTATGGAGCTCATTTTGATTTGTTTTTGGTTTTATGATTTAATTTGCAATTAAATTATTATATCAACTTTCAAAAAGACACAGAAAAACGCCGAAACACGTGAACTTAATTTTCGGTCGTAGAATCTAGTGACTACCCCGTATTGAAAAGTTGGGTCAAAATCGGGATATATTGCATTTTAAAGTTTAAACTGTTTCTGATTATTTAAATTTAAACATTAAAAAAATATCACCTCATAAAAGTTCATACTTTAAAACGCAATATTTCCCAATTTTAATCCAACTTTTCAAAACGATGGATGCCACTAGATTCTACGACCTAAAATTAAGTTTTTTTGTTTTAGCGTATTTCTGTGTCTTTCGGACATACTTTATTGTACCCTTCTTTACTTGTTATAGAAAGGTGCAAACAAATACTTCTTTGAATAGATACTGAGTGATATATTTAACTATACTGAATCTTACATAGCCCCAATATCGTTTGATTTTGTACACAATATGGACAGATGAATACAAACCCTCGCTAAACAACCTAATTTTAGCCCTATAGCTAAAACGAAAATTTATTCCTTTTACAGATAATATTTCTTCTCAACAAATTTTGTAATATGATTAAATTTTAATTATAACAGCCAAGAAAAAATTTTAAATCTTGTCCTAAAAACATTAGTTATAGAACTAATGTAAACAGAACCACTTCAGATTCTTGAGAAGCATTCATAGTAGTTATGATTTTGCCATCACATCTAGAACCCGTTCTTTGGAACATTATTGTGATTCTAAATTTCTTTTAAGGAGTTTTCAAGAAACCAGTATTTAAGCACTTCTTTAGAGACTTGAAACTATCGATTTTGTCATCACTTCTAGAACTACTTCTATGGAACATTGTTGTGATTCTAAATTTCTTTTATGGAGTTTACAAGGAACCAGTGTTTTGGCATTAGTTATACACAGAGGGAAAAACCAGTAGAAAAGTACCGAAATTTATATAATCAGCGTTTGTTAACATTTAGAGAATGGATGTTTATAGATTTCGACAACGAATTGTTGCAATTTTGACAATGTATGTTATTGAAAGCTTATCATTTCTGTGTACATTGGTAATACACTAGTTTAATGGAACGCATACTCAAATGCATAAATGTTCATTTATATTTATTTATTTATTTATACCGCATATAGCTTTTGTAATTTACACAGAAAAAAATGAAAAAAAAAATTGAAGTAACTCAGAAGTTACTTCAAAATTATCAAAATCTTGATTCAAAAGTTAAGATTTATAAATATAAAATTGAATTGTTCCAAATTCGAACAATTTGTATCAAAAATCACTGAGAAAAGAACTGTTCTAAAGAATGTGTATATGTTCTCTAAAGCATTCCAAGAACTAGTTTCCATTAAAATCATTGTTGAAAAAACTGGTTCCAGAAACGTTCCCTAAAACGAGTATTGACTCCATAACACTCAAAACCAGTTCCGAAGGTGACAATTTCAAAACTAGAATCATTGGTCTTAACCGCATATGAGAACAAGTACGGACTATAATTATGCGTTCTAGAATTAGTTTTGGAACAAACACATTTTTTCCTGGTAGTTACTTTTAAAAATATCTTTAATTACAAAAAAACTTGACAAGCGATTGGTGGCTTTTCCTTATTTAAATTTACTTTAATCAATATTTAGTATCTTTCAATATTTAAATTGATGAAATTAGAAAAATAATATTATTTAAAAAACACTATAGATCTGTGATAGATTTTTGACTTATTTATGCTTTTTGGAACATGGCAGAATTTATGACTATAGAATATATGTTTTAACAATTTACAAAATTTTCTGAGAAATTACTTACATAAAGTTATGTATCAATAATAATAATAACTTTACAGAACTTATGGACTGAACTTTTTTATACTAAACTTTAAAGTACTCTGTAATGATTAGGTACTTAATTAATTTAAGACATTTCATACCAAATTTCATTAAAATGTATTTCTTCTTGCAATTTGAATATGCGTACCGTACAATATTTCAATTTTAATAAAATTTATAAACATTTTTTATTAAGACCAACTAAAAACTTTGACTAATTCCGAAAGTTTTAACCAAGTTGAACAATATTTATACGAATTCTATAATAGACTTTCTTAATTATGAAAATTATGTTTTTGACTAAAATATTTAACATTGGCAGAGCGCTTCTTTTAATCGAACTTCATACGTTACTAAACGTTTGTGTAATTCAAAATTGCAATAAAAACTGAATATAAATAACAAAGATCCTAAATAAAACTACCGAAAATAATATAGAACAATAAAACTTTAAAATGCAAAAATATTCTAAAGAATAACAAAAAAAGAAACACATTAAAATAAACTAATGGAAATGGAAAGCACAAAACATAAATTACTTAAATTTTTATACAGAATTTTTTTGCAGCTTTCAATGAAAAAATATACAAATAAATTTAAAAAAACATACAGAATCTATTCCCATTTATTTAGATGAGATTTTAATGACTTTCGACGAGGGGAATAAAGAAAAAACGTGAAGTGTGGTGGTGTAGTGGTGGCGGAGGGGAAAGTGGTATAATGTTGTTTTTTAACAATATGATTATTTACGAGTTCATACTAAGTAAAAAAAATTAATAAATTCATTTACACATAAACATAGAGTATGAAATATTAATAACATTTAAATGGTTAAATTGCGAACAACAACAAAATAAAAAAAAACATAAATAAAAGAAATAAATAATAAAAATTCTAAATTTTTATGGTGAGAACATGTGTATGTATGGTGAAACGGAAGTCGTGGCAAAACAAACAAAAAATTCACACAAATACAAATGAAAGTTTCAGTTCATTTTTTTTAAACATTATTTTTTTTTTTTCATTTATTTTATGTTTATACAACGCATTTTAAAGTTATTTTCTTTTATTTGTTGGCTGTATAATATAAATTAATGCAAAATGTGTATGGAGTTAAAAAACAATTAGCACTCTAAAAAACACGGATTAAGATTTTTATGTTTGATATGGATTAAAAACATAAATGACATCAAAGGAAATGAAGAAGAAACATACACACATACAATAAAAATTATGGTGGCATATACATACAGACATGTGTATATTTTAACACATACATACATATGCAAACATATGGCATTATATATGTAAACTACACATGTAGCAGGTAAATAAGAATTTTATGTACGTATATGGTAAGTAAATGGTTAAATGAGAACAAACATATTAAACACACACGCATTGTCACACATACAAATAAGTTGTATTAAAAAAAACGCAGACACACATAGGCAGACATAAAAAATTACATACATACAAATTAGTAACATTTATAAATATTTATATACAAAAATACATATTTATATGGATACTTGTAAATATGTACAGACATATGTTTTAAAAAATTTATAATACATACATACATATCCACAAACATTCATTATACAGCAAGTGACAATTTAATGGAATCCTGGAGGAAATTTAAATTTCTTATTTAATTATATATTTGTTTTAATCCTTAAAAAAATATGTATTTGTTGCATGTAGCTTTTAGAAAATCAAACCATCATTTGGTAAACAATAAATCAAAAACGATTAGAAAGTAAGCTATCGGTTGGAATATTCATGAGTTATTAAACAATATTTTCTCTCCGGCAGGCTTGTGAAGAAAAGATTACTTGGAATGTGAAAATTGAGCCATAAAAAATAAAATTACAATTACTTGTAATAAGTTTCTATTATTTACATTTAGATGTAATTATAAGAAGGGAAATTCATAGTCACAAGAATGTAAATTAATTAATTTGGCCTCAAATATTATATTATAATTGTAATTGAATATATATTGGCGATTCAATCTTATTACTTATAATATACATATATGTATGTAAGGCGTTAGAAATTATAGTCGGCATTTCCGAACATATGATTTCCTACACAAGCAATTTTCTTTAAGCCCATAATTTATATTTTGGCTAAGTCCCAAAATAGGTCATTTCTCAATGAGTTGAAAGAGTCATTAATACTGACTTAGTTTATTATATCGTAATTAATACGTGATTAATGAGTTTTAGACCACTTTTCAGAAATAAAATGGAATAAGGGAAACATATGGAATAAGGGTGTCTCGTAGACCACTTTACTGTAGGAATGCATCTCAAGAAATGAGTATTATTGTGCCAAATAAGAGCAATCCCTACCCGTCATTATTGAAAATCTTAATTTCAATTCAATATATATAAGAAGTTTCAGAAATCTTTTTGAATAGGGAAAAATAATTTAAATTTGTACTAGAGCTATAGATAACCATAAAAGGAACGCACAATAAACTGTTTTATTTTAATTGTAGTGCTTCTAATAAGTAAATCTTAGATTCTAAATAACTATAGCTTCTATTGGTAAGGTATTAATTTTTATATTTACCCAAAAGTACGTAATATACCGACTAAATATTATGAATCACTTAAGTTGGAAGTTCGTTAAAATTTGAAAATCTATTACAATTACACATAATACACACTATATATAAGTATTTTAACATAAAGAAATCCTGAATAAGTTTTTACTCCAGTAACTGCCATTGCATTGTCACTCACTGTTTATGTAATGGAGTTGAACATTTATTTGTTTTCTATTAAAATTTCATTTAAAACAACATACCTGTGGTGTCTGGGGCTGTGAAACGGGCGAGGGTGTTGCTGTCGAAATCTGAGGTGATGTTCCTGCTGCCGACGGTGACGTGGGTGATGTTGGTGCATTACCCGTTGATGGTGCCGGTTGTATGGCTGGATTTGTATCTAGTGTATGCTTTGATATAACGACCGTTGTAGTCTTTTGTATTTTATCCTGATCATGATGTTCGGATGGTGATTTGGGTGGTACTGAAGTAAACGCATCAGCAGCTCGTACAATTTCCAAAACCTTGAGATGTAAAGCAAATATTGCAAAAAAAAAAAAACAAATTAATTTCTATTCAACTCTTAGTTAGTTTAGTATGGCATTTATTCTCTTAAGGTATTGACTCAACTTAGTAACACCACAAAATATATATTTTTTTTAGAATGTTTTAGTTTCCTTTGGATAAAAGTTTAATTTTGTTTTACACTTTGCTGTTGTTTCCTACGCACTCGTATACAAATATTTTCACACCGAAATTTCTTAAATAAATTTAAAACCTTTTAACTGGTGTGGGCAAAACAGATTAATTTCGAAACATTTGCTTCCAATATAGCAAAAAAAAAAACATCAAACGAGGAACTTTTAAAGGTTAGGACAAATCTTTTTTAATTATTTATACGTATTTCCTGTAATATTAATATAATTTTCAATTCGATAAAAAAATTTTGTTCCTATTTCCTAAATTTTTTATTAAAAAATATAAACTATTTCCTAGTTATAATAAAATCTTTAAAATGTATAACACAGACGTGCCAAAGGTTATTTACTTCTGTTTAAAAGGTAAATAGTTTTTAAAAATGAAAAACTTATTCTAGAAATCCTAAAATAGAATAAACAAACCGTTAGACATTACAAGCACTAAAAAAGAGGAAACGTTTGGCAAAGGAAGATAACACTGAAAAAATAAACGATGATATTACAGCAAACACTTAAACTATACGTTCAACATATATGTTGGGGGCACAAGTAGTACCAATACTATGAATGGAATGCTAAAAGCCAAAAACTTTTCAAAAGGACTGACTGTTGTACTTGTAATTGTGTAGTACGAGTAAGCAGTTGTCCTTACACACAGACATATACTTAACAAATATCTACACTTACTTTTTCAGGGGTACTCTTTTCTTTAGTGGAAGCCAAGGACTGTTCTGTATTATGGGCCAAAGCAACAGCAGTGGCAGCAGCAACATCATGTTGCTGCTGCTGATGATGATGATGTTGTGCTGTATTTGAACCATCTGTAGGTTTAACTGTTGGAATTGCTGCTGTCGGTACTGATGTTGCTGTTTGTGCTGTTGTTGTTAAGGTGGGTGAATGAGCCATGGCAGCAACGTTAGCTAATACTGATGTGGGTTGTTCATTACTTTGTTCAGCAAAAACTTCCAAATCCTTTAAATAAACAATACAGAGGAAGAGTCAGGCATCAGACAATATACATTAAGACAAGCCAGAGCAACGAGTATATTGGATAAATGTAAAGAAAACAAGAAAAAAGCATAAATAAATATTAGAAAAGCATTAAATTTAAATTTGAATACTTTTTCACAATTTTTTTATATTCAATAATTGGATGGTTACACTTTAGAAATAGGTATTTGTTAAAAATAACATAAACAATATTTATATTGATTTTAAGAATTTTTTGTAAACGATTTTATGTTACAAGAAATTTAGATTTTTAATTTATTGTTTTCTTAGCATTTTCTTTACTAAATTTACATTTAGCGATTTTTTTTTATTCTAAATCTTACATGTTTTAAGCGTTCATCATCATCACGATCTAAACTGGATGTACTTTGACTTTGGCTTATTTCGGAACCAGTTTCAGAAGCACGAGAACCTGCAGATGTAATAAAAAATATATTATATAAAATGTTTATAATAGATTTAAATTATTTATTTTTTTTTTAATTATTTTGTTATTATATTAATATTGCTGTCAAACTCAAGAAGAACATTTAGAATATTTTAAAGTCACTAAGGCTGCGATTTGAAAACGTTTATAAGCATTAGGATTTATCCAGAAGTGTGTAAATTGCCTACTACTTAATACTGCTGATTGGGGGTATGAACTTATAAAGTCAGGCAAAACTGCGAACATGTGTGCAATTCAAAAAATCTCGTTCTTGGCCTTAAAATGTTTTCTGTTCTAACGATATACAGTACTTTGAATAAATTTATATTGTACACATGCACGGCGGTTCAAACTACTAGTTTTTCTGTGCGAAATTCAAATTTTGGAAAAGTGAAAATAATTTATTTTTTAATATCATCCTATTATCAATACACCAATATATATTAAAATTCGCTTTTGTTTTTTTGAGAAATTTTAAACACTGTTCTACTGTACGCAATAAACGTCATAATTTCAATATATTTTTCTTATAAATTTTTGAAAAAAAAATATACCTTTACTTCAAAATGTCAATATTTAAAATAACCTTAAAGAAATTGAATTTTATTTTAAAACTTCATAAAAGCTTTAAAAAACGTTAGTTAAAATTGAAATAAGAAGAAATGAATAACATGAAATGTTGTAAATTAGTTTCACTTCTCCCGGAAGGGTACTTTTTTGCGATTTTTGAGCAATTTTGTATTTTTTTAGTACAACCTTATAAGCATATTCAAATTTGATTAAAGTATTACTCAAAGTATGTCCTTATTAGATATTTTTGTTTATGTCAGAAAGAGTTTATATTAAAACTGATTTATTAGTTCGGATAGTGGCAACCGCTATGGACTCTTTTACGGAAATGCTACCAAATAATATAGGTTTTATTCTGTCTTAGCGACACATGCATTAACTGTTACAATGTCTAATAACCTTAACGAAAATAAAAAAGCATCAAGCTCATTATACATACATATGTATATGAAGAAAAACTGAGGGTGTTTGGATATTTGTTTCTTTAAAATGTCCTCATGCGTAAAAACTGGGTATAATTGCCATACATGATTTTTTTTTTATTATTTATGTATGTAGGTTGGACTATTTACTCAGTTACCCTATAATTGAGTTTAATAAAATATAAAATTGCATCAAAATTAATGATGCTTTTAAAGTACTTTTATATTCTACAATATAAAATATATAAAATTTATTTTTAATAAAAGAAAATGTTTCAACAACTACTTTTATCATTTTAACAGAAAATGTATCCTTAAAATGCTTTCTTTGTGTTGTTTTAAATAATTTACATTTATTAGAAAAAATCAGAATGAAAAGAACTAAAATGTAGGAGAAAAATTGAAACCAACATTGAAAACAAAAGAATAAAATCACAATCTTGCATTATAGGAAACTATATATGTATATTAGAGTGCTGCACAAAAACGAAGTTGCGAATTTAGCCCATTCCCCCTCTAAAATTGTTCTATTGGTTTTGAAACTATATCACATAAAAAACAGGTGCCGCAAAGGCTCTGAAATTTTTAAGTGCATTTACAAGGGGAAAATATATATTGACCATAGCTGAGAACAAGTTTGCATTATGTAATAAAGACAAAAACTAATATCCGAGTAAATATAGATCTATTTAAGTACTAAAATGTTTTTTTAGAATATAAAAAGGAATTCGCAATAATAAACCGAACTTTTTGCAGGACATAGTTTTATAAGCCATAGAACAATTCAAGAGGGAGGGGAGGCCTGTGGGATAATTTTTTTCCTCCATACAAGCTTGTAGCACTCTAATGTATATATCTAGCTGTTCTTCTTATATATAAGTAATCTGTATTGTAATTGTTTCTGTCTGATAATATATACGAAAGTAAGTATTATCTAGTAGAATATAATACTTTTAAAAAATAATTCTTAAGAATAGCATCTTCGTCTAATACAACATACATATATTTTTCATGTTCTTTATAAAAATTATACTTTTTATCATGGCCGTTCTTCGTTGTTATCAAGAAATGGTGTTGTATGCATAGATGGATTTTGATTTTTTTTTCTTTTACAAAAAAACTTTTAGTTTGTTGTTGATGTTTTTATTATAGCTGTTTGCCACTTACCATGTCTGCTGTAGCCAGTACTCATGCCACCAGCTGTACCAATGGAATGAATTAAATTGGATTTATCGTATCCCTTACAAACGACCAAATGTATATCGTTTCCAGCATTGCGTAAAACATTAACTGCATCTTGATGCGTAGCTCCCAATAAGGAGTTCCCATTCACTTCTAACAAACGCATGCCAACCTAAATTTGCAAATATAAAGAAAAGATAAAAAGGGATTATAAATAAATAAAAATAATATTTAAAGAAAGAATAAAAAGAGTGTGAAAGAAAAAAATTATTTCGTTTTTTGATTTCAACTTAAAAGACTGTAGGGGCAAAATATTAAACAGTAGAACAATATATTGGGATTAATTTTGAATGTCTATACTTTAATTTTAATTGTCTTCAGGACATCGGAGTGGTAACCATGAGGAAAAAAACAAAGATATGAAATATTTTTTAAGTACTGAGAAAATATTAAATAGGATCGATTAAAAAAAAAATCCATCTGGACTTGATTGGTCATATGATACCCCAAAGCAGTTTTGAGTATATTTTAAATAAAATTTTTTTGTTTAAGGTACATAAACATTTTTTTGTATATGTACTGAAATAATGTATGTATGTGTGTATATATATTAGTTATGAGTCTTAAAGAAATTTTTTAATAAAATAGGATCTTAAGTTCGGTAAAGATATTTTGTTTGTATAAAAAGAGTTAAAGGAATTTAATGGAAGGGATCTTATATGAGGGATGGGGTCGGTGATGGACTTATCCTCATCCGATTTTCACAAAAACTATCTATAGCAATTTTATATAACAACTGCTTTACGAGAGATAAAGTTAAAGTTAATCAATATCTCCAAACTTTTCTGACGGTGGGAGAAAAAAATATTTTTTACGAAATAACTTTTTCCTCCAGATCATGTATGTATGATTAAGTCAAATATTTTTTCTACATATTGTTGAAATACTGTGAACATTGTTGGGATGTTGTACTCGTAGTGTAGAGTAGTTTCACTTGTATTTGAATTTGCTAAAGAGTTTATCAAGTTTCTATGGATTTCCTTTTTAAAGAAACAAGAAGAAAACAAACATCTTCTCTAACGTCGTTTTCATCTTCTTCAATTTCATCAGCGCATACATTTGTTTTTTGTATTTTTTCATAAAAAAACAAGATTTTACTAGTTGTAGTATTTGAAATCATTATAGTTCATTGTCTCTGAAATCCCCAGGGAAATGTAAAACGGTATGAGATGAAGTAAGAGAAGAGATTGATATTCAAATCAAGTAAGAATAGACAACAGGAAAGAAAACTAGATTCCTAGGATAGAAAAAATCTGCTCGTTTATGATTCTTGAAAGAAAATTTATTTTGAAATTTTATAGATTTTAATACTCAGGTGGTTAAATTTTGTTCATATTTGTTTACGTTATTTTGTTCTTGTTGTCATAGAACTAACAATTACTGGTTGGTAGTTGTCTCAAAAAAAATTGCAATTTTAATCCAATACAATTGATAACCAGATAGTTGAACTTTTGTTGAAAAATAAAATAAAAACGTGTGGATTATTATCCAAATATATTTTTCTAATTTATTTCCTAGGATTTAAAAATAAAACCCACATTAAAAATGTGAAAATTATAAACACATACACAGAAAAAACTGAAAATAAGTTTCAATTATCAAAATAATTGTATCAAGTAAGTTTTACACCTATATCCAAAATGATTATATTAATTACCAAATTTGTAAAACAAGTCAAAATATGTATTTTTTCCAAATAAAGAATTAACCAGAACAATTAATGTCAATAATTGAATAATAAAACTTTATTGTTACAATTGAACATATATTATATCCCTATTTAAGAATTACATATATTCCTAGGCCAGACAATTTTTTCAATTAAATAAAAAATTAATTGAATCAATTAAAAATTAAATCAAAATTGTACACTTAGGCTTTAAACAACGAGATAATTAAAACAAATAAAAATTAAAGAAAGAAGAAAAAGTGTTAATTGAAAATAAACTACCGATATTTTTTTTTCTGTGTAACTTGTGTTTGTTACATCTCAGTTAAAAATACTGTCTTGACGACAATGTCAGAGGTTATTCATCGCGTACAAGTCATCACGTAATGAAAATTTACAATGGATGACTTGATGACATTTCAGCAGTTTTTCTGCAGCTGACTTTAAGTGACAATAAATATAAGATGTCTTAATGAATTGAAAGCATTGTCATCATATGATTATATTAATTGTAATGAAAAAAATCATAATTACAATTAATTGTAATTGGTAAAACTGAAATTATTTATAATACAATGTAATTGTATTATAAATACTTAATGATTTCATCCAAATGAAATCATTATTTTTAAGTTTTATTTGTCAAATTTTATATAGTAAGTATGTATTGCAAAACATTGTTTTAATACCAATAAATTTTGTAAAAATTCTATTACAATGATTTGGAATAACTACATGGCAGGTCATTAGGTGTCAGCTGCTATTGACAGACTTCTAAAAATGGCTGCTGACCTACATAAGAAAGTTGTCAATGGCAGTTCAATTGTACATCTTTATGATATGTCATAAATTTGTCCCTAGTGTTTGCAACATGCCGATTTAATAAATTTTACAAAATACACGAAAATATAAGGGGATGTCATGAAGTTTTTTGTATGGGAAGTAGTGACAAATTCATCTGGAATTCTGACATGTCATGAAGTATTTCCCTAAAACGTCTTAAGAAAATTTCCAACTGGGATATTCCGGAAAAGTGTTTTCATTAGTAGTGGTATGCTTACTATAGACCCTAATGTTTTTAATGTAACGTTTAAGCCTCATTGAAGCATTAAAAGTCTTCGTTTTCACTTGTATTTCCAAGCTACTTGAACTATCCTTTGAGATTAAAAAAATTGCTCGTTTACAACGAGACTGACATGATCCAAAATGAGAGCTACAAAACAAGTGTCATAATAAAGTTTTTCATATAGATATATCAAATTTCAAATTTGTCGGTTTATTTCGGTGTGAAATAAATCTCTTGTTATAATCATTAAAACTTAAAGTTATGTTTTCCCAAATAATAGCGAAATACAAAATGAATTTTTATTTACATGAGAAACATTTTGAATGAAATTTCTTTCCAGGAAAAGCTGACATTAAAATGCAATGAGTTAAAATGCCAATAAAAACACTTTTAAATACCTCTTCATTAGCATTTTAATACGGAAACTAGTACTTCTACAATAGCTTGCAAATAGGGAGGTAAAGAAGTAATTAACATTCCGCTTACAAAGAAAATGTTGAGCTTAGCTATTTTATAGCGCCTCAAATAATGGTTTTCACATACAAATTTAATTTTGTTTTTTTAGATTGAAGAAAAGTCATGAGTAGGAAACAATAAAGTAATGCAGACGAAAGGTAGTTGTCACTGAAAGGTAAGTGGTTATGTAAGTAGGTACATCCCATAATAAAGCAATTTTTCTCGAAACGAGAAAAACAGCAACACAGCATCAAAAAATCAAATCAAATTTTTCCTTTAAATTTTGATGTGATGTATATTTTATCGGGGGAATACTACAATAAACAAAAAATACGTACATATTTGCAAATATTTATCCACCACGCAGCTTCTTTTTAATATAAACAAAAAAATATTGTCCTGGTTTTTGTTGATATATTTTTTATTTTACCAAAACTAAATTTGTTTTTCGCTGTAATACCAGCCAACAAAAGTATTGGAAATTTTTAGTTCTTAATTACCAACTGCTACTGTACTGCGTTAGCAACAGCTTAATTATGGAAAAATTATTGTCTCCACTTTCTACCTGTAGAGAGATTTAGCAATATAACATAAAATATATTGTCACAAAGTTTAGCATTATACTAAAGCTGCAAAAAATACGATGGACAAACAAAACTATAAAGTCCTCTTCTTATATAGTACACAGTGGCAGCTTCATTGCAATTTCATACTTAAATGTCATGCATATGTACAACTACCTGTCGTTTGAAACACTCATAGAAGAACAACAACTGGCCAGAGGCATAAAATAAATATTTATTTAAGCCAAGTGAAAAACATAAATACACAACAACTACATTATCATCGTTCCTTTGACTGGAACAACAATAGTTTCATTCGCATTCTGCAACAGCAGGAACAATAGTAATATTTTTCTGTTTTATAATTTCTTTTACTTACCTTAAGCCTTCCGTCACGTCTAGCCGCACCAATGGAGTTTATTTTTGAAACAAATACACCTTCGTCTGTTGGATCGACTGGATTGCCACGCTGGCCATTAAGGCCACCCTTAATGTGCATACCAAGGCGTTCACCATCAGTTTTACTGATGATAATTTCCTGTGATTTATTTTAACGATATGATGGAAGAAACAAAAAAAGGAGAGAGGGAATAAAAAAATAATGTTAGTTGTTCATCTTTGTTGAATATGCATAACTTTATATGCATTAAGATTAAAAAGAAAATATTTAAATTGTTGGGTAAATTGATAAGTAACTGGAGCGAATCATGTCTTTATTACACACTTAACACGTACATAATTCCCAACACTTTCTTGAGAGTTTCTAAAATTATCTCACGAATGTTAATGCCGATATAAAACTTAAAGGACAGTTTTTGATCAAAAAGTTATGATCAGGCTGATAAAGCAATAATAATATAATAATAATAAAAACCCATTTAATTATCTAATTTTTAATTATTTGCATTTTATGTTGGAACACGGATATGCCGTATATATACATGAAATAATAAAACCTTATTTTAGTTTTAGCAGTTACTCATCTATTTGCCAACTTGTTTAAATTTACTTAAGAACTCAATATTAAATTTAAAACAACATTTACATGCAAAATTATACTTTAAATAGCCTAAAATTATCTATATTTTAAAAATATTTAATCAAACTACTTCATATATGTACTAATATTTCAAAGTAAAATCCTTAATTTGTTCATATTGTAAAAAGTAATTGGATACGTATGATGTAAAACATTTTACAATGTTTGAACTTTTTTGGTAGGTTGTCTTTTAAAGGCTTCCGCCACTGTTTTGATATAATTTATATTTCCCGTGTTAAAAAATAAAATGATAATTCATTGCCAGACTTGGGGGGTAAGGATTGCATTTTCAATTACAATTAAATTTGAAATAATTATAATTCCAGCATTAACAATTACTATTACTTTTAATTGTAAATAAAGTTTTGCCAATTACAATTATTTGTAATTGAAGTGGCCTCTGGTAGGTTTGTGTTCTAGTCTGGTAGACCAGAGGTGGTGGGTTCGATTCCCACCTGTTGCACTGATTAAGGAGCGCTCCTCTTTTCAAACTAACTAATTGAAATTTTATCAATTACTTGTAATTGTAATTGAAGAATTTTCAATTACAATAACTTGTAATTGTGAATATTGTTCCTTAATATTTGTAATTTGTAATTAGTGATAGCCAAATTACAAGTCAGAATATATAATTCTTGTAATTGTAATTGGCAAAACTTTAATTACAAGTACAAGTAATTGGTTATTGGTCAATTACAAATTAAAAGTAATTGTAATTATAAATGCTTTAATTAAAATTACAAATTATTATAATTGGTTATTGCTCAATTACACATTACAAGTAATTGTACTTGACCAAATAATTTATTACTTTGTGTAATCATTACCCCTAATGCTAATGAAACTTGCTACAAATATTGTTTGTACAAATACGAAGTAATATATTTCCAAATTTATTACAGTTTAGATTTTATTGAGGTTCAAAATGCAATTTTTTTAAGATTTTTTTCAAGAAGCATAAAATTTGATATTCTTCCTATATGTTCTAAACTATAGATCCTATTTTTATTGTTTTGGACCTTAATGAAAGCATGTCTTTTAGTTTGACAATATTTTATGTAAAATATTATAGACAGGGATACCTTAAAAAAGTTACCTTAAAAAAGTTACTCTAAGAATGTATGTACCGAATTTCGAAGAGGGTATATAACTTGTAAACATCGTTGATGAGTTATGAAAATGTACTTTTGGAAACTAGATACAATTAAGAAAATTCTTTAACTAGCATTATATACAAAAAATAAATATTTTTTAAATAAGGAGTGAGATCGAAAAATTCTTAACATACATATATGTTTATAAAAAAAACACTAAACTTAAAGCTTTATGTTTTTTTTTTTATTTGATTCAAATTATTATTACAATTTACAAAAAAAAAAAAATATTTTTATAGTTTTAATCACTAGTGATGAAATTTTGAACCCTTTTCGGAAACCCTTCCATTAACGTTTTTATAGTGCTTTCTGTCACTTTGCTCGAACATGTAGTCCATCTCCGTTTAAAATCTACCACACTTTTGGACACCTTTTTTGTACTCTTCAATTCTCTTTTAACAAGAGCCCAATATCTCTCCACTGGCCTTAGCTCCGGGCAGTTTGGAGGATTTGCCTCTCTTGGTACAAATACCACATTATTGTTCTTGTACCACTCAAGGGCTTGTTTACCATAGTGACAGGATGCCAAGTCAGGCCAAAAATAAGTGGACACATTATGAAGTCTTATGAATGGAAGCAGCCTTTTTTGTAAACATTCCTTGATGTAAATTTCGGTATTTATAGAGCCCGTTGTAACAAATGATTGGCTTCTTTTGCCGCAACTGCATATTGCTTGCCATACCAAGAACTTTCTGGGAAATTTTGTCTGCTTTTGGGTCCTAAACTTTTCTTCAACATTCCCTCGAGCATCAGCAACATAAAACTTTTGACCTGGAAGTTGCGGAAAATCTGCCAGAACATACGTTTCGTCATCCATTATGCAGCAAGAATATTTTTTATAAAACTTGACTTCAATTTCCGTGCTCTGTTTTTGGCCTCTAAATTTTTAGCAGCGTTCCTGTCAGGAACTTTTTGAGCCTTGTATGTTTTTAAACCTGCATTAGCTTTAACTTTTCGTACCAAATAGTCCGAGCACTGAGCTAACCGAGCTGCTTTCCTACCGGATGTGTTTGGAGCTCTTTTGAAAATGCGTTCTATTTTTTTGGCTTTAGAAACATCATGTGGACCATTCCTTCTACCTGAACCAGGTTTTCTATGAACTGACAAGTTCTCCAGGTACTGTTTAATAACATTGGAAACAGTTTGACGGCAGACCTTTGTATGCTTGGCCAACTTTTTGTAAGACCAAGTTGGGTTTAGTTGAAAATATTTAATAATTTCAGTACGCACTTTTTTCTGATCACTCATTTTAATCAGATTAACAAAAAAATTAATATAATTGACATTACACATAATAACTGACATGTTTTTCAAAGGTAACTTGATAAAAAAAAAAAATCAAATAATACTTTGGTTGAAAAATGTAATGAAAAACGTGTGTTAAGAATTTTTCGATCTCACTCCTTAAACAATAAAATCATAAAACATCAAACAAACAACATCAATGCTAAATACACCAATATATTTAAGGAGAGGGAAGCTTGAGCGGGATTTATAATTTGGTGATTTCAAAATGTGTTTAATTAGGCTTCTTACCTCAAAAGGTATATAATCTACTTGTATTTGCTTTAGATTTTTGTTGTAGTGTAAAATAAATGTAAATAAAAATGTATATATAATCAGTATTTTTATACTTTTTGTAGATCAGGTGGTTATTTAATTAAATAAGCCAACAAAAAAATAAATAAAGACAATTTTCAATGTTGAAATAAAAAGGAACGAAAAAAAGCATCAGTTAGCTGTTTTTTAGAGTCTGTAGCAAGTAAGCTACAATAAAATTGCTAAAAGACACGTAGTGCAAATTGTTTGTATTGTTTTTTTAGTTTAAATATTTAAGCAGCATATGGATCTCTATATATATTCTTAAAATTTAATCAAACTTAAAGTTATTTTTTTATCAAAAGGATGTATTTGAAAATATTAAGCAAAAACTTAGAAACAAGACAAATAAAAATAAAACTAAAAGCAAAAAGAAATTTAAAAGATAATATCCATAGAGAAATATTTATACCTGGAAACCAGCTGGTAATGGATCATGTTGTATTGTCAATTTAATTTCATTGCCCGGTTTAAGTAATTCCAACACTGCATCTTGATGAGTGGCACGTGAGACATCGGAATCGTTAACTTTTAAAATACGGTCACCCATACGCAATTTGCCACATTTTGCAGCAATACCACCTGGTACAATCTAAAAGAAAAGATAATAAAAAAGGAAGAGAAATTAAATTAGAAAATTTCACTGCAAAAAATGAAAAAGGTTAAGAAAAACTTAAAAATAACACAGGCAATATACAACAAGTATAAAATTATCTTTTGAATGAAATTCTTTTCATAAATAAGTAAAAGTTTATTTTTATTTAATTTTCAAAAACACAAATTCCTTCTTAACGAACAGTAGCAAATAAACACCCACATCTTATTTGGAGTTAGTTAGTATGTTTTTATCCTTTTCAGCATGTGGGTTGATATAAGGATATCTAATATTTTTGTTTTAACTAAAAATATGTAATGATTTTTATGTTGAAGATTTTTGCTGTTTTACTTTTGCTTTTGTCCCTGATGCTACTACTGCCCTTGCTATTGTAGCTGTTGATGTTTTTTATCGTTTATGTTGTGTTTACGGTTCACTGTAACACTAACTGCTTTATTAAGCGACATAAATTTTATACACTCTAAAAACTCATTAGTCTCGCATGTCACATCAACCAACAACAATAAAAAAAGAACACAGTTCTCTATTTAACTTTATTTATCTTATATATGTATGTATGTTCTGTGGTGACCAAACTTAATTATCATTTCGAAGTAAAGTTTACAAGAGAACTTTAATTTCACAGCACAACAATTTTTTCTAGAAATATTTTGTCAAGAAGTTTGAAAAAAGCTTTCAAAATTTCAATCTTTAAGGATTTAATTACCTTCAAGAGTAACAATTTTAATTCAACTGCATATTTCTAATGACATGTTTAGGAACTTGTATGTAAGCGAGCGTTATAAGTATTTGGTATCTAATGTCATAGCCGTGTTATGCAATTAACTAAAATGCCAATGGCTCATTACTTTTCAATATAAATTTCTGTTGGGTTACCCATCTCTGTTACAAAATTATTTGTGTTTCATAGAAAATGACATAGTTGCTACTACAGTCTATAGATTTCAAGTTAAAATATTTGAAATATCTAACTAAAATTCTCACACCAACATACACACTGAGAAAAAATATTACTTTGCAACAAGAATTTAATGAAATTTATTTTATAATTTATAGGAGTGGAGTCAACATACGCACTTATTACAAATAAAACACATAAATAAATATTAAAACAAAAATAAACTCTTGTGTCAAATAATCAAAAGAAACGAAAAATTTCATAAAAACTGAAACTGAAAAAATATAAAAAAAATAAAGTACGAACTTTTGACATTAAATAAAGTAAAAGTTTTTCGTACGAATTAAACCAGTGAACGAACGAATTTCTTTTGCCAAAAGGTGAATGAAATGACTTGTTAAATTACGAAAATGTTGTGCAGACAAAAGTTCATTAAAGAAAATGCTAGAATAACAAACACAAAAAAAGAAATGTTTGCAACAACAATGATACCAACAAATTAGTTTAAAACTTTATGACAACATACAAGGAGCAGCTCAATATACATTCGACTATAAATTTAAAGTTAAAATTAAAAAAAAAAAAATGTTTGAAAAGACAAGTGAGAAAAATGGTTGAACTTTGCACCAACAGGGTTATTCAATATGGGTTAAGGAAACATGAAACAATTTCATATAACAATGGAAAATAAACATAGAGAAAAAAATTAGAAAAATTTAGTAAAAATTTAAAGTTTCTCTCAAGATTTACCCCTTATTCAGAAACAACATTTTTATTTTAAAAAAGGTTTATAAAACAAAATTTTCATACAAAATCTAATTTTTAAACCGTTTATAAAATAAAATTGTTGTTTGTGAATAAGGGGGATATAATTTTCTTTTGTCTATATAATTTTCTTTAAGAAAAGTTAATTATTACTTGATGTTAACCTATCAGACTTAACAGTCCTTGTGATGAGAAATTGTAATAATGGAATTAAAAAACTGTTGCTTCAATTTTTTTTCTAAACGCTCTCCCTCTAAAATTATTTGTTTAATTTATTGCAACAACTTATAATTGCATAAACAAACACCTTTTTACATTAAATACATACACCTACACTCACAAGTTAGTACTTATGTATTCTCAAGTTGTACGTAAGTGGCAAATTACCCAACAAAAGTTTTATGTGAAGGAGGATATGTAAAAAAAACGAAAGTGTTTCCTTGAATGTCATTGAAGGTAGGATAAGTGTAAACATAAATATATTTTACATAAAATGAAGAATTGATTACAGTATGCCTATAAATTATCCAAATATAATAATACGCGGCTAAACCGATTTTCTTAAAAACTGGAAAATGGTAAGACCTATAATTGAAGGGTGTTATGGTACCTTTCCCTTTTAGATAAATTTTAAAAACCGATATTTTTCTAAACATGGGCCAAAAAGAGACAAACATGGGCCAAAAAGGTCAAATTATTACTTTTTGTTCTAAAAAAATATCTTTGTATATTTGATCTATAAAATATATTTGTTTTAAAATTTGTATGCTTCTGAAAGTTAAAAAATATCAGCGTTAAACAAAAAGCGCGTGATAATTTTCATAAATTGATCTATAGTTGACCAAAAGGGAAAACAAATTTCAATTAAGTCATTATTTAATTCAATTAAATCATTAATCGTTCCCACGACAATTGGATCTTCACTCCGGAACGACCCGTATCATACTCGGCCAAAGATTATCAACCCTGGGAAAAAAACCGAACAAATTTCAATATTTAAAAATAAACAAGAAATAAGATGAAGAAAATTTGTTAAGAAGACATTTAGTTTTGTATAAGTTTTTACTGTTAAGTAGGAAAGTTTTAATTATTAATTTATTTGTAAAAATAATTCGGATAATTTGTTATTTAAAATTTTACAATTTTCATTTATTCCAGCGATTAAAAAAAATTACTCTGAAAAAATTACGTTTCTTTACACTTTCTAATGTAATTTTCACAAAAAATGTGCAATTCCATAAAAAAGGCCACTAGGGTGGGTCGAAAAAAAGTTGAGTCAGTCACCCCCTACGATTAAAGATATGTTAATAACTTTTTCAAAAATATAAAAAAATATTTTTTGCCACGCCTAGAAATACCGCCCTTTTTGTTTTTCATATATTACGCCGCGTAAAAAAAAATCCATAATTAAGGCATTTTAAATTCTCTATTATTTAACAAGTAAGAAGTTATAGTCGGGCAAGGCCGACCATTTAATACCCTACACCTGTATACGAATAAAATGTGATTTAGTTTTCATTATAAAGCATTTAAGTTGTACAATTTATCTTATATGCCTCAGATGTACTTAAGCCTTGTATTGTTTAATAAAAGTGTGGATATTTAAGTAAAATTTTGATCGGGGCTTTTTATAGGCCCTATAATTATAAAGTTTATGAGGGTCACCAAGGCTAGTAAATAACTTTGTTTTGTAGCTTTTTGTCGAGATATGAGTATATTAAACGTAATTATGAACTTAAAAGCCCTATTTGGCGGGTTCAGTTGTATGGGACCTAGATGAAATAATGGACCGATGTTCACTATTTTTAATAGGCTTCGTCTACAGTTCCATCGAAGATCATGTGAAAAATTTCATTGAATTATCTCCAAAATTGCGACATATAGTTTGATTACAAGGTTTACAAGCCCTGCTCGGGGGTTCACTTGTATGGGGGCTAGGTGAAATAATGTACCGATGTTAACCATTTTCGTAGACGAACTACGGTGCCATAGAAGATCACTTGCAAATTTCATTGAATTATCTTCAAAATTGCGACCTGTAGTTTGATTACAAGGTTTACATGGACGGACAGACTGACGGACATAGCTAAATCGACTCAGAAAATGATTCTAAGCTACCAATCAGCTTAGAATCATTTAATCATTTACTTTAAGGTGGGTATAGACCAATATTGTTGCGCGTTTCAAAAATCAGCACAAACAGCAAAATCGTTGTTTTTTAGACATTTTTTAAAGAGATATCATCCAGTGAATCGCAATCAATCAAAACGACATAAGTACCTTAAAAGTCACATATATATAATCATATAAATAAGAATTTTGAGTTTTGCCATTTATTTTCACATTTTAGAGAATCACGTGCTTCTAAATCTTTTCAGTTTACACACACATATATACTGAAAATTTCATTTGTAAACGAAAGTGGTAAGTACTTGCTTCCAATGTGAGCGCCGTGTTAAGATAATAAGTTAACATATTTCAAATATGAAATGAAGAGTTTAAGATACTTACATGTGATATAAAAATACCCGGCTCTCGAGCGCCAAAAGGAACACATGAATGATCGGTACCACCAATTATGCTGAAACCCAATGAACCCTGATTTTTAGGCAATATAACCTCCTGTAAATAAAATATTTTTAATATTTAAAATTATGATTTCTCCTTGTTTATGGTTTAGAGCCAAATTCTAAAATAAATTTATTTACAAAAGTATGATAAAAAAAATAATAAAGCCACATAGAAATGAATAATTGATAAACCAAAAACCAATGACAGGAATGGGAATAAACATACTTTGGAGGTGGATGGAGGGGTGTGTTGGTTATATGATTTGTTTATTTTGCATAAAATCAAGTGAAGTGATGATAAATGATAAATTAAAATAAAATTAATTATATGTAACATTGCTTTTTTAATGGTGAAAATGTGAAAAAAGAAGCAAATATTTAAAGAAAATGTAGAAATGCTTAAATAAACAAAATACTTAAAAACAGGCATAATATGTATATATGTATTCAAAGGTAAAAAATATACAAAATATTTACATTTACAAATAGACATAAGGATGTAATAAACATAAATATTATAGAAAAGGAAACCCATATAAACATACATACAATATACAATAACAATTCATAATACATTAAAAATAATAAAAAATATAAAATAAATAAATAGAGAAATAAACAAACTCACAAACAAATACTTATTTTTACACATAAACTTTACAAACAATTTTAGCAGAGAATGTAAAATAAGACAGACAAACACAACAAAAAAAAAAACAACAACAATAAAATAATAGAATATTTAATAAACCATGGTTGGCATAAACACAAAAACAACAAATAAAGTAATAATAAAAATATCAAGCATTTGTTTTATACATGATAATAAAAATACTATAAAAACATATATAACAATAATTCTATTTACAATAATATTAAACATAATTTTTCATAGTTGATTCTCAAACGAAAATTCCATTTATGATCCTTAAGCAGGAATTGCATTTTTATACTCTTTCATATATAAACAACCATCACAAATTGCTATTTTACTATTTCTATATATATTTTAGTTATTTAGATGTTATTGTCATCCTAAAATATAATATAAACAATATAAAACATAATGCAACAATTAGTTCAACCGCAACGTGTCAAAAAAACCTCAAAATGTCAAACACACAAGAATACTAATGTTGAAAATGTTGCAGGTTTATTAAATGAACGTGTGTTAGTGATAGAATACCGCTTATAATGTCTTCCAGATTCAGAGTCCAAAAAATTCAGCAATGATTACATTAAAATACTTAATTCAAACTTCCATATTTGTTGTAGGTAGATTTACTTATATTTGCACTTCAATATACTCTCTGACGGAAAAAAGATGTCCTAAAATTACACACGCTATGTACATCCGTTGTCAAAATATGTATAGTTATTAAATCAACAACACAAACGATCGGTGTAAAAACGATGTGGTCCGAAGTGACGATGCGTTGTCGAAATGACGCAAATCGTAATCGAAATGACATCGAATCGTTGTCGAAATTACATAGGAGATTGTAAAAATGATAACAGGGTGTTATTAAAATTGTAAGCTCACTTTAGACAACGGATTATATCAATTTCTGTACTTTTCTATCGAGGTTTTTTCCATTGTATAAAAGTGTTGGTAAACTAAAAAATACAACTTTAACAAAATTTTTACGATCAACCAATAATTACCGGTCAAAGCTTCCTTATAAAATCGACATTCAAAAGGAAATATATTATCATTTAATAATACAATAACATAAAACACATTGTACTAAATTCGATCCATAACTGGACATTTCATGTAGGACTTTTTAATATTGCAGTGATATTCATATAGTAGAGTAAGGCTGGTACTTTAATACCTATTTTATTATTAAAAACATTTTATATCAAACTTTAAAATTAATTTAAATGTTTAAAATTTTTATAACCACAGAAATGGCAGATTAATTGTGTAAACAAACTTGTTATTTATCGAATATCTTTATTGTAGTAACTAATATTATATTAAGAAAAACAACAATGTGGTATACCGCAAACCTTAACTCTTAAGTTTTTTTTTTAGTTAACTTTACATACAAGAAAATATGCTTATTACAATTTTGTCTAATATATTTGACATTGGTCATTTAAAAAACATGGTTCGAATTGGTAACTATTGCTTTCTATAGATTGTTTTCAGATCCAGAACTATACAGCCAATAAAAAATCTTAGCAACAAATGTTTCTGTAACATTTTTGGTCTGTGTTATCAATGGTTAAATGTTTCTTGCTTCATTTTCTATACAAAAATGATAACTTTATAATTTGAATGCAGTAATTAGTAAAAATTTTTCTAATACTATTTAATTAAATTATTTAAAATTATATGTAAAATTTGAAACAATAAAATTAAAATTTTAATAAATATGTTCAAACATATGCTTTAGTTCTTAGGTTTTACAGAAATTCTGCTAAATTCATAATTTCTTTATATTTTTGTCTTGAAAAATTAAAAACTGTTAAAATTTCGTTAACAAAAATTATAAAAATTTCAACTTGTAAAATTATAGATAAAAACAATATCATATCAATTATTTATCTTATAATACATGTTACGAACAGAGACCTGAGCATTTTCCATTGGTTTTGTTTTTGTTTTCTTTACTAAACATGCAACAAGAATTTCCCCTGTGGTTGAATTTTCTAGACAATTTAGTCGTTATAGACGGCGGTCGAGACTTGTTTATCTTATGAAACTTCTAATTCTCAAAAGTCGAAAACTTTGAGTTATTTAAAGAACATTTACGTAGTAGTATGTCTACATACGTAGATACATTTATATAATTTATGTCTTGTTATGATTTCAATGAAACTTAATGATGACAATGATAAATGTGATGAGTTAGCTGGCTGCAGTTTATACGTATGTATGTATATAAAAGACTGCATAAACTTGTAAATGAAAATGTGATACCAAGAAATCCACTTAGATTACATACTATGATTATAGTCACTACTACTACTCGCATAATCATAATATCTATTAAGCTGTCATAAAGTTAGAGAGAAACTGTCTATCAGACATTCATTCATTCATTTATACATTCATTTATGCATTGAAGGAGTAGTATTGTTACAGGCATAAAGCCGTAAGGAGGATTATATGGTTACAATGTCATAACAATTGCAGCATTTCATTTACTTTAAACTTTCTTCATCTTCAGCGTTATCTACAGCTTATGGTTCCTTTCATCATGCAATATATTTAATGTGTGCAAGGAGTAGTTATGTGCCTCATTATACCATGTACATTTGAGAGTCTGTGCTAAAGTTATGTTGAAAAGTTTCATTTCATTACTATTTCATCATCATTATGATTATAATCTGTATGTCATCTCATCACCACACTACACTATACGGTTAAGTACTTATCATATGCAAAAGTAAAATGGTTTTGTAGTTAAGAGAACAAAAATTGTAGTTCCACCAACTGATGGAAAACCATGATGATGTTGCCGCTATTGCTGTTGGTTAAAAATAAGTTGATGAGTTTGGCAAATTACTTCAACTCGTAGTACTTCATGTAACACAGTTGGTACTTGTGCTTTTTAAATACTTTTATACTGTTTTCTAAGAATAACAAAAGTTAAAGTAAACAAAATATATTTTTTTTGTATTTTCTTTAGATTTAAAGAGTATATACTTAAGTACATCTATGGCAATAAAAATAGTATAAGTTTTCATTTGGTGGGTCGATATATTACAAACTGAATAACAAAATCAATATAAGCCCAATATTTTTTGATATACCCTGATGGGTACAATAACGATGGCACGTTTTTTAGTTCTAATGGTTGGATGGATATTGGAATTTCCAATAAAAACATAATGGAACAATTTGATCGCTTTAAGTCCTCCTCCTTCGCCACAAAGTTTTTAACAAAATCTGTTGTCGAACAGGTGTAACTCGAATTCAGAATTTCATTGTCATTATTGTAATAAAAATGATATTCTATTATCTTATTCATGTCTGTGTTTCCTTTTCAAATGTAAAAGAATTATCTACATGTCTGAGGCGTGATATGTGTTTTAAAAATGAATTTACCTTTAGGCGGTAAAATGAAGTTTTTTCGTTTTTGCTACTGTTGTATGTCTGCTAAAAAAAATTAAGCTGATAATTATTGTTTAAATTCTTAATTCATTAATTTTGAAAAAGTTATATACATGTATACCTAAAAACATGTATGTTTGTATACATAAAAGAAAGGGAATGTAATTGCTTGTAAAACTTTGTTTTTAATGCACCAAACCACTTAAACTAATAAGTTTGTAATAAGTAAAAGTATTTGAAACAATTTAATTAAATATTAAAACTATAATTAATGAAATCAATTAAAATTAAACAATTTTATAGGCATTTCTGATTTAATATTTAAGGTCTTATTCATATTGATAGTAGTTTATAGAAAAAAATTCGACATAAATATTTGTTTTAAAAACCTTGGATAAATTTTTATGCATAATGCTCTTAAAAAAGAATTATCTTATTAAAATTTATTTAAACTATTTGAGATAAAATTTTAAGCTTGAATCAATTACAATAAAATATTGAAGAAGATTTTCAAATACTTTAATTCCATAAATTTTACAGACACTTTGGTAAATTTGTTAATCTTTTTATGTTTTTATTTTTTTGTTTGTCTCGTTGACTTCTAAGGACTAACAATTACATTTATACCTTGGTTATCAATTTTATTGGCTTTTATTTTTCAAAACAAAAATTTTGCTTAATAGAATTTTCTTTTATTAAAAAATGTATTAATTCTTTTAGTTTGGTTTGTAAACCAGACTTCATAGAAGACCATAAGGTAAACTACTGAAAGGACTATAATTATATAATAAAGTCAAATAAACTAAGTCGAAACCAGAGTTTAGATTGTATAAATAAGTCTTAGTACCATCTATAATACAATTTCCCGATTATAAAATGTACTATAATTTGTACTATAGTTTAGATTTTTAACTATAGAATAGTCTAAAATATATAGAAGTGCAGCCCACAACTTGTATGTGCAAATGTATGTGCAAGATTATCGATTTGTACAAAACTTCATTCCAAGATAAGAAAATTTAATCTTCTTAGGCCGTTAGAAGTAGCTCAAATGTAAATGTAATGAACAAAATTCTAAGAACACATGTTATTTATACTATTTTTCTATTTATCTTAAATATACATAAATTAATATTTATTGCACATACAATACATAAATTTAGAATAGAAGAATATAGTAAAAAAACCAAAACCTAAAAGGATATGTGTGTGTATATACATATAAATAAAATAGAAACTATATAAATTTTGTGTGTTTCTAATCAAATAATCCAACACCTTCAAAAATAATAATAACAATAATAAATAAATAATAAATATTCAATGAATTTTTATACGATAAAATTGCTTTCGAAATTGTCCATGCACATGTCGAATTTAAACAAGTACACAATCACAAGAGACATAATCATAAAATTGGACAATATTTTCAATATTGCTAAATCTATTAGAAAATATCTTAATATGTAAATACCGAGAGAATAGTATATAGATAGTATGTACATAGATTTCCCTATATATAGAATAAAATGTTTTTCTATTGTTTTTCTGCTTTGTTGTTGACCGAGGAATTAAAATATATATATTTTTATTTTTTTAAACTATTTGCTCCTTTGTTCAATTATTAAATTATGTGAAGATACCAACCATAAAATACTTCTGAAGATAAAATTTTATTTACTCAATTTATACATATACAAATTAATGTTTGTTCATTTGTTTGTGGGTTTGTTCGAAGTCTATAGATTTCTAAACGGCTCGACCGGCCTTCCTGTATGTGTTCAAAGAATTTTTTATTTTAAAATTGCGCTCACATACAAAACAAGTGTTAAAAGCTAGATCCGTCTAGCTTTTAAGTAATTGTAATTTGTAACAAGGATTTTCAATAGGAGACTTGAAAACTTCTACAAATGTCAATGCATTATAAAATTCGTATATCTGGGAAACTATTAGAACTAGAAGCGTCTAATTTTGTATAGGTAGCATTAATATTCATTCTAACGTTTGAAAAAATGAATGAAATTAAATTTTTTGGCTTGGCTGGTAGCTAAAAAACCAAGAATCCTCAAAAATCGTAAAGTTCAATTTGAATTTATATAGTGTATAGGGTAGCAAAGCACACTGGGTATAGCTAGTATAAAATATAAATAATAAACTAAATTTACTCGATTTAGACATTTTTTTTAATAAAATTATTAAATTGAGTAAATATTTGAACATATACAGAAATCTTTTTTTATATTATAAATAAAAAAATAATTAAGTGTGAATTGTGCAAATAGTTAAAATATTTATATACAAATACCTTCAAAATACTTCAAAATGCCAAACAGTGCATAAAAATAAACAAATATTTTATAAAACAATTACACTTGGTTACATCTGTTTGCAATAATAAAAAATTAATATGTATATTATTTAAAACTATATGAAAAATGTATACACTACACTGAGCAAAAATGTACCAAAAGAATTCATAATTAAAAATTTTAAATTTTTACAAATAATACAGTACTTTTCTGATTTAACGACCATTCAATTCTACGAACATCGCATTTAACGAACAAGCTAATTTTTCATATTGACTACCTTAAATAACGAACAAAACTTGTTTTTTGTACTGTGTTTAACGAACTAATAAAAATGTTATTATTTAAATGAAGATAAAATGACATTTATCAAAAATAACAAATAACATAAGTTGTAGCAAGCGGTGCTATTATACCCAAAACTGTAACACTCTGGGTTCTTATTAAATTTTAGTTCGATGTAGCTATGTCCGTCCGTCCTTCAGATAATGACTTAAACGCTCAATACTCGCTTAACAATATGAGTACGCCGAGTACTAACCGATATCTCTAACAAATTTTATGGGAATCGGTCCATAATTAACCTTACCCTCCATAGCAGGTCCCCTTAAGAAAATTACTTCAACGTTCATTACTCGCTTAAAAATACGAGTATAGCGATGAACTTCGAGAAATAACTTTAAAGCTCATGACAGAATTAAAAATACAGCGATTAAATTCGACACAAATATGGTTTGAAGGTGGGTATATAAGATTCGGAATTTTGTGTTTTGTGCTATTTTTATAAAAAAAAAGAATTAATTTTTATAAAATACATTTAAAAAATTTTTTATGTACCTATTTTTAATTATTTTCCTACCAAAAACCCACGTTTTACTTAGTACTGCATATAACGAACTTTTCAATTTTACGAACAGGCCTGACAACATATGGGTTCGTTAAATCGGAAAACTACTGTACCTTCAAGTTAAGGCTCGCCGTTTTTATTTATAAGTATATCTGTATTTTATTTCTGAAGGGGGCCTTTTATTACAAAAAAAAAAAAAACAAAGTCTTGCTGATTTTTGTAGAGATACTAGAACATTTAACATAATAATGAGCTCAATTATAGGGAATATTCGCCTAAAAGCATCTAAATCAGGTACCATACAAATTTAAGCCGAGAGACCTTGAAAACTAAATGCTGGTTGAATAAAGCATTAAACAATTCAAAGATCACATCTGAAATCCGGTCAAAAGGGTACAATCTACTAAACATCTGCATGTGTATACTAGTTTTTAAATTCACAGTACTGCATAGTATCAAAATACATATACACTATTGTGAAAATATTAAACAAGCATGTGCAGGATGTGTAGGTTCGAACAAATGAGTTATAATCACACACAACTTGCTTAATTTAGAAACGGAATATTACTCGTCTCTCTCGTTGTTGTGTAGTGTTTCATATAATTAGGCAAAAACATCTAGAAATTTACGAGTGATCAATTTGAGCTTTTACGTACAAACAGTCTTTATGCTTTGTAACCATAGTACTTCGCTACACAACATGATCGTAAACGATCCTCTTAACAAGGGCGTAAGAAAACTTATTTAGTTGCTTCAAAGCATTCAACAAAGTCTGTTGATGTCGTTGATGCCGCACTACAGGCAGTATTCATAAAAAACGAGTGACTTGTAAGTCATTTTTTATGCACTCGTGCAGATGTCTACTATCTACTATGAGGATATCACAAGGAACTAGCACTAGATGGAACTAATTCGTTTAAGGTGATCATTACCCACATGTTACAAAACGCTAAGGTAACATTTGGCAGACATAATAATATTACGTCATGATAACTATTTATATATAAGTGGTTGGCAAATTTTGTTTTTTTCCGCTAGACATCACCCCGCTCGCTTCATTCAGAAAGTTATATCTGGGATAAGATTCATTTCATAACAACATATCCAAAATGGGTTTAATTGTTCTTATCCTCAAAAGATGTGTAGTTTTAATGGCGTTAGAAACATTTAATTCATAGATAAATTTAAATGCACTATCTACTTATTTAACAAAACCGAAAATTTGCCGTTGTCAGTTAATTTTTGGTTTCGAAAATTACACTGTACAATCTGAACGGCACGAAATATAATTTCGATAAAAGTGTACTTTAGAACTATTTAGAATAAATGAAAGTACAAAATAAGAAGGAAAAAACAGCACCATATACTCCCGAAACTTCTCCCCCGGGGCATATTTCCATGATGAAGTGTCCCATCATGGTGTATTGCAATCCCGGATTAAAGAGGTACTACCTCTTACAATTCAATCTTTGGCTTGAATGAATTGAAAAAAGGTCTAACGAGAACACCACATAAACAGGTCTAACAGGTGGCCAGTTTCCCACAGGACTTTGTCTTATTATCGGGGTAGATTAACTCATGACAGCTGACATTCCGCAACGGTACTACTATGGCAAGAAATTAGATAGCTCGAGAACTTGAGAAAGGTGCACGTCTATGGACCGGACCATCTAGGAAATATCTATCGTGTTATCTAAAATACCGAAAATGATATCAAAGATCCTGTTTTTTAAGGATTCTAAGCCTGTTAATGATCATGTTTATAACGAAAATAATGACAATTTTATTTAAACATATCGTCGGAAAAAAAAGAACAATATTCGGACCAAATTTTCTACATTAGAGTACTTATAAAATTAAAAAAATTGTACCAATTGAAAATGACCACATAGTATCTAAATTTATGCGAAAATTTGAATGAACATTGATTTTAATAAAGCCTTTAATATTTCTTTAACGTCACTTACCTTGAACCTCGATTTTAACAATTTATTGGCTTCTAATTCTAAATAGTAACAACATTTATTTGGATGCTACATCAAGCAGTAAATATGACAATCCTATGCTGTTGGCAGTTTGCATATTTAAACAAACACATATTTACTATTCGCTCAATTCGTAATGTATTCTATGTGTATACAATTTATCGGCTTTTTTAAGTTCATATAACCAAAGAAAAGTCCAAAAATTTTGTTGCAATGTATGATTGTTTATAAATCATAATTAAGTACCAAGGATATATGCACTTATTTTAAATTATATATCGTGTAAGAAATTTCTTCAGAAATCGGAACCATACGAATCAAAGCGTTTGATTTAATTAATAAAAATGTATTAAAATAATATATTAATGATATATTAATATAATACATTAATAATGTAAAAAAATATATGTAAACAAAAAACAAAATTCTTCATAAAAAGAACATATATACGTTTTTCCTTCAGTACATAACTAAAACTAGTTTCTAAAAAACGGAAAAATCCATCAAAATGCGTATGTTAGTTGCTTTTTGGAAAAACTCTATTTAAATATAAAAATATATAAAAGTGCATAAATAAATAAATAAATAAAAAATATAATAAATTCTTGTTTTACATGTCAAATAAAATAAAATTGTTTAAAAACCCAAATGAATAAAGTGATTAAATGAATGAATGAACGAATGAATTATTTGGATAGTGGGTTTTTTTGGCAGTGGATGGATGGATATATGTAATTGTTTGCGTGAGAGGATGAATGTGAGCAATGGTGCTAGTAGAAGTGTTAAATATTTTAGTGGCAGTAGAATATTTAATTTTTCAAATTTGTTTCTAATAATTAAAATTAAAAAATCAATAATAGTGTGTAAAGTAGAGTAGTAGTGGTAGAAGTGGTAGTATTTAGATGATTATGATGATGGGATAATCACCTCACTTATTAGGGGTTCCGCTAAATGATTATCGGTGACTCGAGTCATAACAGTCTCTGTAAATGTCGATTTTGTTATCGTCTCGGTAATACGACCCAATTCGGTGGGAGCTGCTGGGAACATGGGCATATCAGGAACAGCCTTGTTGACGGTAACCGTAACACCAGCTACACCAACTTCATTTGGCTTGGCCACATGCACTTGATGCTGAGAACCTCCACTTAGAAAATGTGCCGGTATCATAGCCTGAAAATCTTCACTCGTCAAAGGCCTTAAAGGTGTGGGCTGTACGTATTACATGGTATTGGATTTTTTTGTTTCACATAAACAAATTTTGTTGGAAGGATAAATCGGTTGGATATTTGTTTGTTGTTATTGAGGATTGGGAAGAGTTGTAATTTTTGGGAACAGTTTCAACATTGTGGTGATTTGTTATCAATCATTATATTTTTTTGGTTTAGTTGTAGGTTTATTATTTAAATTTAATTTTAGTTTCAGTAAAAAAATTATTTTTGAGTTTAATTTGGTTTTACACATACACACAAAAAAGAGAGAGAAAAAAAGAGAAAATCATTTGTTTAGGATTTTTTATAAAAATTGTTTTTTTTTACTCGTTTAAACTTAAAATTAAAATGCATCTAACTAATAAACTGCGAATAAATAATAATATAGCAAATGAAAGTTAATTAAATTAAAAGTATGCAAATGATTTTTTTTTTTTTTTTTGAGAATTTTGACAGTTTTTACTAAATCAACAGTGATGTACAACCTCGGAACTAGGTGGAAATATATAAACATACAAATATTTACACTATAATAAGGAGAAATCAGATTTCTTGTGATAAACGAATTTATTGCCAAACAAAATAATTCAGTTACCACAATCAAATTGGTTTAATGGCAACTCTGTAATACAATTTAATGGTCTAACTTTGAATTTAAGAAAACTTGACGATGAATTGTTAATAATAAATAATGTTTGGAAGACTAACTCGGCAGTACATCACCGATCATTAACACAATATGTCTCAATTAATTATTTCATTTATTACTATTTTTAAAATATTCGTTTTTAATTATTAAAATAACTAACTAATATTATTATTTTATACATTTGATATACCTAATTACAATAACCAAAGTCTATAATTTGTTTGGTTTTAGTCAATAAAAAAAATGGAGTAAATTAAACACTATGTATTATTTTTGTTCAAATTAATTAAAAACAGTAACAAAACAAATACAAACATAATATTGTTGCAGTAGCCAAAAGTATTAAATTATTTTATGCTAATACACATACATACATACACAGTTAATAATAATAACAATACAAAATAACAATAATAATAAAATAATACTAGTTGTAGGTATAGAATGAAATTAATTAAATTAAATAAATGAACAAGCGAATACTGTCGAATAATATTAAAATGTCAAGTATTCAACATAGTGTTCTCAATACGATTAAATAATGCTAATTTAATTAATTTAACAGTGGTAAGAGGACTACATGGTCCACAGAAGCTTTGCGATTTTAACGTACGATCTATAATTGAGCCCGGTACATCTTTTAATAGGACAAAAGCACATCAGTACGTTCTTTGACCGGATTCATACTGCAAGTGGTTTCAAATATTTTTATTTAAGACTGACATGTCCAGACAAAGCAAGAACTCACACCCCCACATAGTGAAGTTGGTTCCTCTTATGATTCCAATAAGGAGTTACCAAACTCTGAGCAAGCATCCCTATGGTATCAAGTCCTACAAAACTTAGGTGAGATTGTCGCCTATAATCTCAGATCAAAGTTCCTCAAATATTCTTTTCATTTGAAATATATTATACCATAGTATCCTTATATCCTTGGGTACGATAAGGACTTTCCAGCTTAAAGCTTAGGTTTTCTATTGTTAAAATATTAATTACGGCAGAAATAGTAGCAAATACTGTCTAGTCAACTAAGTCAATTTGATGAGATAATTTTTTATCTTTCGAGAATCGTGAGGAGTGCTCTTATTAAGTTTTAAGCCGCCGAACTGATTATTTTTAATGTGAGGGTTATATAGATCTTTATTCAGAGAATCCATATGCTCAATCAAGTCTATAGTCTAGTGTATAGCCTAGTCTATAGTATATATACATATTATAGTCTAGTCTATAGCTTAGTTCACAGTCTAGTTTATAGTCTAGACTATAGTCTGGTCTAGTCAATAGTCTAGCCTACAGTCTTGTCTAGTCAATAGTCTAGTCTATAGTCCAGTCAATATTATTGTATACACTTGAGTCTATAATCGAGTTTAGTTTAGTACCGAGATTTTAATCTAATATTTAAAAACACTATAGATCTTTACCTCAAAACAAAAACTTGTAATTAGCATTTACTTAATTTTGCATAACTTTCGAAAAACGTAATAAAATAAACATATTTAAAGCATTAACCCCAAAAATTAAATTATTTGCAAGGGTTTGGATAAATTTGCAGATAATAATTCTTATATTAAATTTACATAAAATTTAGTTAGAGTATATTACGTTTTAAATGACGAAATGTTTAAATAACATTTGATATAAAAATAAAACTAATTTATTTTTAATACTTAAATACAAATCAATACATATATGTATGTTACGTTTGTTGCAACCCAAATGAGTAAAGTAGTTGCCTAATCGTATTGTGTATATTTGTTTTTATTGCAATTATTGTTTGTTTATATAAAGTTGCATTACATGTAGAATTAATTTAAAACAATATCCAGGACATTAAAAACAACAATAACAACACACACATACAAATACATGCTCTTGAATGCAAGGATAAGAATATAAAGTTATTGAGATTATTAAAAGTAAAACATACAAATGGAGCATGAGAGAAGTAGGAAGAGAAATACAGAAAGTGAATGATTGAACTAAACAAAGGGAAATAATGTTAAGTAACATAACAACAAACACATTGCCATAATTAACTAAAAAATATATGTAAAATAACAATAAAACATAAATAAATCATAAATATTATAAAAATAACAATAACAAAACTTATATTGTATGTATGTTGTACCTACATAATGATTTAAAAGGACATTATGAATTATTTTAATATGAACATGTTTTTTGGCGTTTTTCATTTAATTTAATTCTAAGATATTTTTATTTATCAAAAAAATGGCATGCTTAAATCATTATTTATAATCGTCTTATATTGTAATAACAAACATTTACTATAATTTGCCAAAAGTTTTGAAACGATCACAAATTAATTATAATTGATTAGGAATTATTACAAAATAATATTTCAATATTGAATCATTAGATTTTAGTATATTAGAAATTAATATTTTAAAATTCCATTTATTTGTCTCGTAGATTCTTCATTTATTAAACCGATTTGCAAAATTGTGTACATTTATTGGTAGATTGTTCAAAAAGGATGTGCAGTTAATTTATTTTATCACAAACATTTATAAATGAAGATTCTGCTTTTGTTTCTACCTTAATACCTAGGTGGTATATGATAGATAATCTGCAGCTTTTTGTTTCGATTATTCATATTTAAGTATCTCGAATTGTCTTTCGAATGATTTATTTGCTATCATGCAGTTTCCTATATAGTTTCTTTATTAAAATTTTTAAACTTTTTTAACAAGAAAAGAAAGAAAATTATAGATATTTTAACCGAACTCTACTGTTTTTTTTTTTTTTTGGAATAACACGGACAAACAAAATTTGAAAAAGCAGAAACCCTGAGACCAAATTTTGAAAATTTCGAACTGCACTAACTTCGAATGCAGTATGATCCACATCACATAATTTTGAAATATTATATCTAAAACCTAAAAAGTCAAATACTTGATTATATCATTATTTATAGTTTATATTTTTAAATTTTTGTTATGTCAGAACAAGCATCTCATAAATATGGTGCGATAGAGAAAATCATATGTTAGATTCAAATTCAGCATACCTCTATCGTTTAAAAAAGTAAGCTTCGGTGTCAAGGTTTTAAATTTGTTTGCCTGTGTTATTGGCCTTTTGATATACAAGACATAATACCTTACACTAGAGGTTGTGGTAGTTGTTGTCATTAAAATTTTAAAACGTTCCTTAAAATATTTTTAAGATGTTTAGATATAGTCATTCCAAAATGCATGAACTGATAATTTTGAAGGATTGGACGCTTAAAATTATATAAATAAATTTCATTTGAAATATCTGATTAGCAAAAATAAATTTTTGTATTAAGAAAAACAAAATGAAATTAACTTTTGGCAAATTATATATAAACCATTTGTCTACAAAGTATATTAAAAAATCCCGTTTTTAAATATAAACTTTTTCTTCATAACAAAAATGTATATTTTTAGTCACAATGATTTTGCGAATAAAGTGATATAATGAGAGGAAGGCAAGTAAATTTTGAAGCCAAAAACTTTAGACAATCAAATAAATCATATTTCTTAATATTATATTTTTCTTTTAGTTAAATTGAATTTTGTGAAGTTTTTTTTTTTTTTCTTCGTTCCCTCTTTAGTTTTTTTCTTGTTTGTCTTGTAAATAAGTTTTGACTTTCACAAAAGGAAGACATAAACATAAAATGCGTGCAATTTCTTAAAAATTATTTAAACAAACAAAAACAAACCTTTTTTGAATTGTTAAAACCTACCTGTGTTTCTGTTGAATCTGTTGTTGTGCCAGTCGTGGTGGTGGCGGTGGGTTGTGATGATGATGTTGTTGTTGACGACAAGCCAGCCGAAGGATGATGAGGTATTGTGCCGTTTTGTGTTGATGTGGGAGAAGAAACGGTTGTGAGTGATGTCGTTGAGGCGGATGTTGCCTCTGGGCCATCACCTAAAGGTATCGAATTAGAGCGACGTGGTGCTGGTACTGGTATGGGTAGGCCAGTCACCTTATCAATTTGTTGTTGTTGCTGTTGATATGGTGTGTTAGTGTTGGCAAAACCATTGGTTTTGGTAGCAGGCACTGTAGTCGCAGTTGGTAACGCTGTGGTCATCATTTTATTAGTATCGTATTGAATCGGTTGTGTTTGATAAGTTTGCGGTTGTTGTTGATGTTGATGTTGCTGCTGTTCACCAACCATATCACCAATGGAACGTTTGAAATTAGCTTCAAAAGTTAACAAAACCATTTTAAGTAAGTATTTATTTTTTTAGATGTTCCATTTAATTTCATTTGACTTACCAGGGCGATTAGTTAAATATCCCGATGGACTTAATGCATTTAATACAGCTGGACTGTGAGGACTTAGAGGAGCCTCCAACGGTCCACGGTATTCTCTTTGTAAGACTAAACGTACAAACCTTTGTGGTTGTGTCAAACACTGAACTGCAGCATCATGTTGGGCATTGGTCATGTCGTTGCCATTAATCTATATTGGCAATTGAGAAAAAATAAAATACAAATAAAAATAGAAATAGAAATTAAAACAAACAAATATGGTCTGAAGCGTGTCAAGTACAAAACAACAACAATCACAAATGAAACACCAACAAGTTCTCATTACAAGCAGAAAATGTTGGGAGACCATCACTATTAATGGCACGTACAAAAATGATTGCAATTTCCACAATTAAAGTGAAAATTTTTTACAATATTGCAACAGAAATAGAATGGCTTTGCAAAAAAAAAAACAAAATTCGGCTGACAAACACACTCCAAGTTTGACTGACTTGGCTGGCTGTCGTAATGACTGACTAGATAAACAATGACTAAGTTCATACGTCAAGAGCAAAACAACACCGAACGTGTGTCCGTCTGTCTGTCATACCAACAACCATCCAACACATCTCGTGTGAATGCATGAACGTTAAATACAATTCATCCTATAATGCAACATTAATTTCAATTGTTTTTTGTTGTTCTCATTTTGTATTCTTTCCAGGCTAAAACTCATACTTACAGCCATTACACGGTCGCCCACCATTATTTTGCCATCACGATGCGCCAGACTACCTTCAGTTATGCGTGAAATGAAAATGCCATCACATCCATCTTTGTAAGGTGGAGAGCCTTTTCCACCAGCAATACTAAAGCCCAAACCCTGTCCGATTTGATCGCGTATTAATGTTGTATGCAGCGTAATATAACTCAATGGTCCATCCTGGAAAAAAGTAAATACATACGAATAATACAAATGCGCCATCAATAAATGAAGGAAGAAATAATGAATGGAATGATATAAGTGGGTGTGTGTGTGGGAGTTTGGTATAAAAGAGTGTGTTCGGAAATAGTAAACATTAATGTATTATTGGCTTGCACAGGAATGTATTGTGTTGCAGGAGAGTACAACAAACACTGGATGTATTTAAAGTTATTCAATGCCGACTAAGAAATTGCCTAAAATCACCTATACACTATATAAATAAAAGATAATCTTATACATCATATGTATAAGATTATCTTTTGTCTCATATTAATGAGAATCAAACAACATTTGAAAGCAACTTGCTATAGAGCTTGAGCAAGCTTTTATATAAGAATTTCAACAAATGTTTAAAAACTGTTAATGCTCCAATATGATCTACTATAGAGTATATTCCCTGTATTTCACGTAGGTAATTGTTGGAAAAACAAAAATAATGAATGTATCTCATTTATAAAACAAGGCAAATTAAAAATTTACCTCAATGACCGCTCAAAAGGTGGCATGAAAACTAAAAACTAAATCAATGTCAATGTCAATGAATTTATTTATAACAATCGATTGAATTTCTAATTAATTTTTTGAAAACACGAGTAGAGTAAAAATATACATATTATTTTATGAAATTAATTTTAAACTACATTTTAAGAATAATATAATTAATAATATAAATAATTAATTATGTAAATTGTAGTATTTTTTGTGCAAATTTGAGAATGGTCAAAAAAGAGAATATTTCCAAGATGTCCAATAATGATGTAATGAGTTTTAAGAATCTACCTTGACTCTCTATGTAAAATTTCTTTTCTTTCTATGAGACGGTGTATATTTTAGAATCTCTTGATCTTGCAATGTGATTAATACAGGATGACTAAAGGATTTCTTAGTTCAAAATGTGTTGTTAATCTCAGTTCTATTTTCCATCACATCTAGTTTTCGAGATATCATATCCTTAAAAATTTAAAAAATCTATTTGTTGAGGTGCTAGCGTAACTCAAGCCTTTAGAAATATTTTTTTTAATATTTTACATGAAAACTGTTAGCTTATTGAAATTATGACACAATAATATATGAAAATTTCTATATTTCTCTAAACCTCAACATATTTGACTAATTCACTACTTTAATATTTACAAACATACACATATAAGGAGTGAGATCGAAAAATTCTTAACACACGTTTTTCATTACATTTTTCAACCAAAGTATTATTTGATTTTTTTTTTTTTTTTTGATCAAGTTACCTTTGAAAAACATGTCAGTTATTATGTGTAATGTCAATTATATTAATTATTTTGTTAATCTGATTAAAATGAGTGACCAGAAAAAAGTGCGTACTGAAATTATTAAATATTTTCAACTAAACCCAACTTGGTCTTACAAAAAGTTGGCTAAGCATACAAAGGTCTGCCGTCAAACTGTTTCCAATGTTATTAAACAGTACCGGGAGTACTTGTCAGTTGATAGAAAACCTGGTTCAGGTAGAAGGAATGGTCCACATGATGTTTCTAAAGCCAAAAAAATAGAACGCATTTTCAAAAGAGCTCCCAACACATCCGGTAGGAAAGCAGCTCGGTTAGCTCAGTGCTCGGACTATTTGCATAATGGATGACGAAACGTATGTTCTGGCAGATTTTTCGCAACTTCCAGGTCAAAAGTTTTATGTTGCTGATGCTCGAGGGAATGTTGAAGAAAAGTTTAGGACCCAAAAGCAGACAAAATTTCCCAGAAAGTTCTTGGTATGGCAAGCAATATGCAGTTGCGGCAAAAGAAGCCAATCATTTGTTACAACGGGCTCTATAAATACCGAAATTTACATCAAGGAATGTTTACAAAAAAGGCTGCTTCCATTCATAAGACTTCATAATGTGTCCACTTATTTTTGGCCTGACTTGGCATCCTGTCACTATGGTAAACAAGCCCTTGAGTGGTACAAGAACAATAATGTGGTATTTGTACCAAGAGAGGCAAATCCTCCAAACTGCCCGGAGCTAAGGCCAGTGGAGAGATATTGGGCTCTTGTTAAAAGAGAATTGAAGAGTACAAAAAAGGTGTCCAAAAATGTGGTAGATTTTAAACGGAGATGGACTACATGTTTGAGCAAAGTGACAGAAAGCACTATAAAAACGTTAATGGAAGGGTTTCCGAAAAGGGTTCAAAATTTCATCACTAGTGATTAAAACTATAAAAATATTTTTTTTTTGTAAATTGTAATAATAATTTGAATCAAATAAAAAAAAATAAATCTGTAAGTTTAGTGGTTTCTTTTTTATAAACATATATGTATGTTAAGAATTTTTCGATCTCACTCCTTATATAAAACTGTTTAAATAAACTTTATTATGCGCTAAGCTTTTTTCTCACTGAATCTCAATCAAATTCAATTCAATCGATTTAATACTCTTAAGATATTTTCACCAAAACACGTGAGTAAATACGCTTTTCTAACAATTTAATTAAATGTTTTAAGAAAGTTTCGAATAAATAACTTGAACCTTTCAAAAAGTTAGAAAAAACAAAAAAAAAAAAAGATTTTTACAACTCTTTCATTTTAACTTCATAGTAGCTAAAACTACTCCCCCTTACATATTTCCCCTTTTCCTAACGCGTAAGGATTAAAACTTTTCTTCTGCACTGATTTTGAATTACTAAACAGTTTTGTATGCTTTAAATTCAATTGTATTTTTGAAATACTTACAAATACAAAAGCAACAATAAAATCTTAAATAAAAACAGCAATGGTGGAAGGATAAAAAGTATAAAAAAATATTTAAACAATATTTTTGTTATTTTTATTGTAGTTTTATTTTTGGCATTGCCAAAAGCATGTTGCTGTCGATGAACAAACAACGAAAGATTTGAAATAATTTTCAGAGAAAAAGGAAATAAAAAGAAACAACAGCAGTAAGCAGAAAAAAAACTAGAACTCCCGCCAGAAGCTGTTAGGTGTAACTATTAAGTTAGTGGGCGTGTTGAGTGGCGCTGTAGATGATGAGTTTTTACTTAAAGGACAGTTCAGATGGTTGATAAAAGAAAACACAACATAAACATGAAAAAAGGAAAACTTTTTTGTACAAACCTTGCCATTTTCGAAAATGCCATTTGTTGATGCTGTTGTCGTTGTTGCAACATCGCCAACATGTTGTGGTTCTTGAAAAGCTGCTGACGTTGTTGCGGCCGCTGCTGTAACTGTTCCTGGTGTGGTAAATACATTTGCGTGATAATTGTGCAAATTTGTTGCCGAATACTGTTGCTGCTGGGCATGTGAATGTTGCTCTTGTTGTTCTGGCAAAATTTCCAAAGGAGGTGGTATATATCTTTCATGTGTTTGTTGCTGTTGAAGTTGTGGAATGGTAGTCGCCAGGGGACGTGTTTCAACAGAAATCTTAAATAGTTAACGTTAAAAAAAGAATAATGTTCAGCATAAGAATTTATATATAGAGTAACTAAATAAAAATGAATTTTATTTTTAAAAGTTTTATAAAAAGTATCATGTAGGTACAGTGATGTACGACCTAAAATGTGGTGCAATTTATTGGATGGTTGGATGATAAGAATACAAAATAATAAACTATTTTTTAAAGTATAAGTATATAATAAATTTTTTTCAAATATTATTTTACAATATAGAGCCCACATACAGGGTCTTTTAAATAATATTCTATAAAAGTTTGATGTTATATCCCCGCAAAAATTTAAACTAAAACTCCGCAACTACATGTTCCTTTAACATTACTATGCTCAAGCAAAAACTTAGACTATTTCAAACACTCGTGTAAAGGTTACTCTGCAAAGAACTACTACAGGTTCAAATTTAATCCAAATATATAAACATGTTCCTTTAACATTATCATGTTCTAGCAAAAAATTTGACTACTTCAAACACTTGTGTAAAGGATACTCTGCAAAGAATTAGTCCTAGGTGGTGACAACGTAATCCGCATACACATGATGACAGTTTTGTTTATGTAAAGTGGACATGGTCCATGTTTGCATTGAATAAAACTACTTAACGGATAACCTAAATAACAAGTCCACAACATAGTTTACTATTTTTTTACGAATTTGCCAAAAATTTTTAATCGGACTTAAAAATTTTGTTAAATATAGTACCTTGTTAGCTAAATTTTTTTGTATAATTTCCAATTATCTGACACTATTTTTAATATAGTTGATTACGAACTGGAAATCAGGAACTAATTTATTTAATTATTTTTATCAGTTACAAATATGTCAGATTTCATAATTTTTTCTCAAAAATTTTATCGAATGATATTAAGTTACTTACTCTATTATTTTAAAGTTTGGACATGACCGCTTAAAAGCGAAAGTTTCCAACATATAACTAAAAGTAAACCTTATATATACATTAAAAAAACTCAAACTCACCTGTGATAATGAACCATCCTCACTAAATACAGGATGACCAATTAAACGTGTTACCTCACGCTGTACAACTAAAACCAAAACAGCACCACAGGCCTTCAACACTTGTACAGCTTGATAATGATCAGCATCGACGACGGGTATGCCATTGACTTTTAAAACTTTATCGCCAACTTTAAGGCCGGCTAAATCAGCTGGACCCCCCTCGGTGACACGTGATATGAAAATGCCATCATCATCACCCTTAAATGGTGTTGAGCCTTTGCCGCCAGCAATGCTTAAGCCAAGGCCAGCCGAGGTACGTTCAATGTGAATTTCATACTGTTCCAATCGCAATTCGGTGACACCATCAAGGGCATCTGTGTGCGTGCAAAAAAAAGAGAAGAAAAACACGAAATTGGAAAAATGAAAAAAAGAATTAACATAATAAGATAAATAAAATATGTATTAGGGAATAAATATGTATGTATGTTTATATGTTGCAGGATAAGTAAATAAGCCATATATTTATATTTACATAAACATATACGAGTATAGTTAATTTTTGTATCTGAAATATCTGTTAGTGTGTAAGAGTGTTTTTGTGTGCTTAGTTTTTTTGTTGTAGTTGTTAAATATTATCAATGCAAGTCACGTTTTGCAATTACCAACTTCAAAAAGGCGTTAGCATGTGCATAAACAATTAGGATATAACATGACTTTCTTTCTCCTCTTCTCTTCCTATTGTTGTCTCATTTACTTCCTTCCCCCTAGCTACAACTTCGAATTTTATTTTATTCAAAAGAACCCCTACGACTACATACATACATACACATGTTACACACATGCATAAGTACAAGGTTCGAATTAATAAAAATTTCCTTTTCCCTTTATCTGTTTTCTGTTTTGTGTTGTCTTACCATATTGTCTTAAACGCTCTTGCTGCTGTTGTTGTTGTTGCTGCAGCAATAAAAGTTGCTGCTGTTGCTGGTATTCTGTCTCGCTGGTTGGCATATAAGTGGTGACAATTCTTACACGTTTATCTTTGCGTTTAAGTGAATTACTCGTACTACGGTTCGATGATGCCAGAGAACTGCGTAGACTGGAAGTGGCAGGACTGTTGCGTCCATTTAAGCTCATGGTGCCACTACTATTGTTGTTTAATATGGACGGTGTGGCTGCTGTTGTTCGTTTAGTGCGTGGCAATGTGTTATTGCCTTCCTTAACTTTAATTTTAACATTAAACATGTTTTTTTTTCAATTTTCTACACGTTGCTGTTTGTGTCTTCCCCTGATTTTAATTTTGATGACGAGGAAAGACTTATTTGGGATTTATTTTTATTATTGATTTGATTTTTTATCGCATGTAGTAAATACTGTTTTTGCTGCGTTGTTGATTTTTCCACTTTTTATCTTATTTATGTCGAAACTTAATTTAAGATATTTAAATTATTGTATTTTTTATGATTTTTTACAAAAATATGTTTTGCACAATATTTTTCATGATGTTTTCTTACAAACATTTAAATTGTCAATTGGATTAGCAATTTTATTGAAGCTAATAAAAATTACATAGTATTGGCTGTTTTATAACAATGCACAGTGGAGGAATGAACTCTCTGGAAACAAGTCATAATACATTTTAAAAATGTATAGCTTTTATAAACACTTTTTTCTTGTTAAACTGTTATAGACTCTAAATGAGAATAAAATTCTGTTAACTGATTAATTGTTATAAGAACAAGTGATATTTTTTGGAAAGCACGTAACTTTTAGTATTTTGTAATATTTATCCTTCATCTGTAATGGATATATAAAGTTATGACTGCTGTTAGATCTTAAAAAGTTGTCAGATCTGTCAACAGGTAAATTGTTATATAAAATTGATAAATTGTTAGATTAAACGATTTACAGTTTCATTGCAGACAATAAATTTAACTGACCATAAAAATTATAAGTTCAGACTATTGTCATATTGTTACATAGTAAAATTTGCCAGGTTAGCCGCATGTTTCCTTTAAACAGTGTTGTCAATAGAAATTTATAATCGATCAAATTTGCACATTTGTTAAAAAAAAATATCTTAGAAAGATTATTTCATTCCCTTATTTAAAAAAAGGTTTGAAGGATGTAAATAGCATATTTGTCATTTTAACTGGTCTATGCAGCAGTGCAAAACAACTAATAGATCATTATTATTCACCATAACCTAAATATCATGAGATCATTATTCTCCTAAGTAACCTAAAAATATTCACGAAAGTAAATACAGACAAGTTGAATGTCCTTTGATTTTATAACGAAAAAACGTAAACAAACTAGAATATCTAAACTCTTAGCAGTTATAAAAAATCAATATTTATTAAATGTGCCTGTGAATATTTCATGGAAAAAATCACTCATAATTATTGAATCTGACAGTTACATTTAGTGGTAAATGAAAAAGACATGGCAGACAAGATTGTTTTTTTTTTGTGGTAATAAATTTAACTTTAGTACATATTTCCAAATCTAAAATATCGATATCACCAAACGCGTGAAAAAAAAAAAAACATAAAATCATTTCGTATTTTATTGTGGGTTTTTATTCAATTCTAATTCCCTTTATAAGCAGTTTTTTCTTATCAAACGACATTTACATCAAATTCTCTCCATTTGGGGAGACATTATTTAAACATAGCCTGTGGTTACTATCATCATCAACCGTTATTCAGCAGCCAGTCAGCCATCCTAGCAGACACGTGAAAACATTGAATGAGTGAGTGAAAGACTGACAGTCAGCCACCCAACGAACGAACAAACTAACTAACACAACATTATATTCATATAAATAGATGAGATAAAATAAACTCAATAACAGCAACAATGAGTCCTGGTAGTTGGTTGTCATTGTTGTTATTTTGTTTTCGGCCCTGGCTCCGCTATAGTAGTCATTGTCATCTTGCCGTCTAATCAAATCTAAATTACACCCAACAACCGTATATATAGAGGAAAAATATACAAGTTGTAAATACAACTACAAGGTTTGCATATTTGATGTTAACCTTGGAAACTCTGTTCTGTTCAATGCTTTTGCGAAAGTTGAATGCGAGTAATAAACAGTAACCACCATCATCATCCTTTAGAGAGTAGACAGACTAACTCTGTTGATGTTTTTCTTCGGCTTTTCGTTCATTTTTCGGTTTTGGTTTGTAATGACAATGATAAGAATGTAAATTGTCTTAAAAGTAAAAAAGCCAACAACGAAATGTTAATTTACATAATCAAATAACTTTGGTAACAGTAACACTATTCACTATATAAATACAAACATATAGCACATACAACAAAAACTTTTAAAGCGAAACAAACACAAACACGCACATTCACAAATTGTTAATTTTCCTTGAGGGCATTTAACGACAAAAGGATTTGACAGTGACATTGAAATCGCTTTTTAGTGGGTTTTTTGGTATCCTTATTGAGATGTCGATACAGGGCGAAAAGCATTAGAGAATAAAATATTGTTTTTATTTTTAATAATATAAATTTGTTTTGGTAAGATTGTTAAAGTTAATATTTAAAATAAAGTGGCTAGCAGCGAAAAAGTAGAAGTTGAAAAAATTCAACATTTATATTTTCAAAGAATTGAGTTTTTTATGTTATTTAAAGAAATGTATAATGGCATGAAACTTTAAAAGCCGAAAAATCTATCTATCTATCTATCTATCTATCTATCTATCTATCTATCTATCTATCTGTCTATCTATCTATCTATCTATCTATCTATCTATCTATCTATCTATCTATCTATCTATCTATCTATCTATCTATCTATCTATCTATCTATCTATCTATCTATCTATCTATCTATCTATCTATCTATCTATCTATCTATCTATCTATCTATCTATCAAATGTCCATGGACATTTTGACACTTTACACTTTAATGAAATATATTGGAACAATTGATTAGAATTTATTCTCTTATTCCGAAGAAAATTGATCCAATATTTCGTATATGTTTCGTAAAGTGTCCTGGATAGCAGGCGCAGTTTTTTTTTTAAATTCTGGGATATTATGAATACCGGCTTCGCTAAATTAAGCCTTTTTTGATTACTGAATTCTTTTACGCAGATCAACATTTGTAATGACTTGTTAATTACTGAGTTGTAAGCGAGCGTGCTAAGTATTTGCATTCAATGCCATAGTTGTTTTAAAATGGCTTTGGATAAGTAGTAAAAGCTAGTAAATACTTTCTTAACTTTTTACTTTTCAATGTAAGTTAAGTGTGATTTTAACATGAAACTCTCAGTTTCGCATTGAAATTTGTAATACTTCGTCAAGAATTATTCCTATTACCAACCCATAACTATTTAATAATTCATATTGAATGAAAATCCATAACAAATAAATTTTTTTATTGAAATAAAGAATTCTAATGACGTAGGAATTTACAAAAGGGATAATGTAAAGAGGCAATAATCTGTAAGGAAAAATGACAAAAAACTTTTGAAAAAAATTAATTAATAATGATAGCTATTGAATTTGTAAATGTCACAGTGATTTCTAGAAATTCCAAAGTTGTCTAAAATATTTTTTAGAAAACTGTTAATCAATAAAGGGCATAAATGACATTTCAATGGTAAGTAGTTTTAATATAATAACATTAAACATTTATAAATAATTTTGCATTATAAAAATGTTTCCTAATTCTTACAAAAAAAAATCGTTTTTTTTCCAAAATGCGGATAACTTAAATTGATGGTAAAATGCTGTCATATTGATATTTTATTGTTTTTTTTTTTTTTTTTTTGTCTGAGAATGAAATATAAGTTACTTAGAGTTAACCTTTCAGTATTTATCTGCGAACATTTTCTGTATTTCAGTATTAATCTGCAAATTATTTTAGCATTTTTGTTAATTTTAAATTAAATCCTTTTTAGAATATAATTAACAACATTTTCCTTTTATTGTGTATTTTTTCACAGACATTTGATTTAGAATCATTTCTTTACTGTCTTATTAAAGTCAATCATTTAACAGTCATTGATTACAAATCGTTACTGTTTATTTTAAAACAGTCACACAAACATACATGCATACGTATATTTAACCCTGAAAATTTAATTTATTCACTCAGATTTTCATGTTCAAAAGTTCAATGTCTTTAAACTTTTACCTTTAACTGGTTGTCTGGATTTCAATTTTTTCCAACCTTTTTTCAGTTGTTATGGGTAGAGACAACAAACACAATTGTGCCAGGGATAAAAGGATTATTACATTCTTGAAATATTGTACAGTTTGTTTTTATTTACAACCGACAACATTGACATAAATATTTAAAGTTGTCTTTTCTACGTTTTTATTTTTTAGCTTGAAAGTTCAATGAATTTATGAATCTTGTTAAGGATGCATGATACTTTTGTCGCCTGTTAAAAACATTTTTATTTTTTTTTTTCATAAATAAAATCAAAAATAAATATTTTTCAGATACATAAGTATGAATGTATGTATGTTAAGATTTTGAATTTTTCCAGTCAAGGTGTATGTGTAATATATATATGGGCAATTTCGTATCATCGATTGATGTCTTCCGATTTGGATGAAAGGTAATTGTAAAAGCTTTCTTCTCAGCAAAAATGTTATCCAACAATTTCTGGAAACAATAAAGAAATAACTATCTTTGGACAATTTTTGCTAGGACCAAGAAGTGAAAAGTTACACTGTTTTTAATAAAACCCTGTATGACAAAAATGTCCAACTTTGGTTCTCGATAGTTAAAGCTGAAGATTTGTGTCTGTGCTACTATTCAAAGTACTAATCGTCGTTTTGAGTTGGGTCATAAAAGATTGTTTGAAAGAACGATATTCTTAAAAAATGTAGAGAATCAAGTTTGGTTATGGGTAATTCCAAAATAAATCGAACAAAAAATGTTGTTTTTAATTTTTGTCCTCTTCGATTTTTTTTTTTTTCAAATCAGGAGTATATATTCTACTCCAGAATGTGGTTTGTATGGCGTATTAATTAGATCCTTAACTCATTCGGCTCATATTTTATGGGACTCTAAAGTAGGGCATCTCGGGTATTTTTGTTCAAAATTAGAAATGTTGACGACAGAATAACTTTGGAACTGGTTACCCGATTTTAACAAATGATGTTTCCTTCGACTTGGATTATTCGTTTTTGACATTTCATTAAAATTACATGAAGTCCTGGCGAAAGGATTATATAGTGGAATATGTCCTTCATCCTTTAATTTCTTAAAAAAGATATTTTGTTTTTCTTAGTTTTCATGACAAATAGGATAACTTATTGTTATTGCTGTGTAAAAATTTTAGAGTGGGATATCTAAAAGCTATAGGAGTTTTTATTTAGCTATATTTACAATTTCCATAGGAAATGAGTGCATTTTATACATTTTAACATATTTATGGTCCAATAGCCGAATGAAGTAAAAATTTCCACAGACCATCAAATTAATGTTACAAATATCATGGTGAATAATATATGAAATCATGTCTTATATACTTAAAATATTGGAGGTCATAGGTCAAAATAATAATTTTTTATGAAATAAATCCTTTTTCACACATCCTACGAATTTAGAAGATTTGAAGAGAATCAAATTTACGGCTTTTTAGTTTCAGAAATTTCTTTTGTTTTATCAGCAGTTTTAGAGTTATAGCCATTTTTCGTTCATTTTAGATCTGAAGGAACACATAAAATTATTAAATTATACTTCTCGCACCAGAGTTGCTCTCTGATTTATAGTGCGATCTCTTGTTATGTAAATTTTTTAATTAAATTGGAGGCTATAAAAATAAATCGAAATTAATTTAAATTAAACTTATACATGAGTGTTTATTCTCATCAGAAGTTTTAACAAGAAAATATATACAATTGAAAAAAATACGGATTTCAAGGTTCTTTTTAAAGTCTATTAGTATATTTTCTTTACAAAATTCCATTCCAATAAATATTCTTAAATGTATTTAAAATCAACAAATATCTGGCATATATTTCACGACTACAAATTTATAAACAATTTTATCCTTTGTTTACGCCTTTAACAAGAATAGTGTATATTGTGTGTGAGTTTGTGTGGTAGATGCAACTGTTTGTTGCATATTGGTTTCCCTTTCAGCGAATGCATCAATGTTCAATAAAGCAAAAGTTTTCAATAAGTTTACAATTTATTTTCAATATTTTATATTCTTTTTTTTTTGAGATATTTTCTTTTTATTTTTATTCAAAAGAACTCTTTTTATATTGAAAAAAAAACTTACAAGAACAATATTTAAATAAAATTAAACAATTTGCATAATAAATTGATGTAAAAGTTATCACAGGAAAATTGTATATGCAAAAGAAAAAAAAAAATTCACTTTTCATGGTTTAACATTTCTGTAGAGTATAGAGAAGTAGGTTTAAGTTATAAATGTAAAAAAAATTAAATTTGGAATATAGTGAAGTCAACTTAATTTTTTGATTGTTGCAACATAAAATTGGTTTAAAAAAGAAAACAAAATAGAAAAGGAGCTATAAAATTGGTTACTAAAACAAGACGGCTGTAAATTTCTAAAAAAAAAAATATCATATAAATGGGAATTAAGATTATTTAAGGAATTTCCGATTTTCGAGGACCAATGTCAGCCGAAAATAATTTTACAATGGTTTTATTTTTTATTTATTATTTTATATGGTATTTCAGACCACTACACTTACCATACATATGTACATACGAGTAAGTAGGTCCATGTTATTAAGACACCACGTACAAGTGTCATGAAAATGTGAAAGATTTAATGCCTAACACGCACAAATAAGAAACAAAACAAAAAATCATTTCTAAATATTATTTATTTACGTGTTCGACCTGTATCCTATTAAATAAAACATAAATAAAAATCGAAGGTAAGTATAAAATGACATCGATTTTATATGATTTGTTTTTTTGCATAGTATTTTGTCGAACAAAAAAATCCAATAATACCGTCAATCTATGCAAACATTTGTTTCTATGTTTGTATTATGTATTAAACCTCAAAGTTACACATGAGTACATACAAGTATAATTACTTGAGGCATAGTAGGAAATTGAGATTCAATAGAAAAGTTATAATGCGTGTCAATTTATATATCTGACAACTGTAACATTATCATTATTGTTTTGCTAGCACAATTATAGTGGGAAGCTATTTGAACATATTTCATTGCATATTTTCCACTAGGTCTTTAAAATTTTTCCTAGAAGACCAAATAAACGTCAACATCGAAAAAACGCTTCTCTCATCATAAATATTTGTACCGTTACATTCAGCTCTTATAATGTTAAATAAATATCATTGCTCTGAGAAGAGTATAAAGGCGTGAAAGACGACTGGTTGTCTGACTGGGTTAAGAAAACAAAAGAAACATAAAAATTGTACACAAAGATTTTTTGAGGCAAAAAACCCCATTATTCTGCTTGACTGAATCATGTACATTTTTAGGATTTTTTTGTTCAATTTTCTTTGTTTTTTCCTTTTAGCAGGTGATTTTTCATTTTCATTTCTCTTAATACTGACACACATTTTATGTTCGCGCCTTAATCGAGGATGTTAAGAAATGTGCAAAAAAAAAACGAAAAACAGGAAGAAATTTCTAAAAAAAAAAAATGAAAAGAATTTTTTAAAGAAACATCTATAAATATGTTTAAAGGTTGAATAAAAGTTTTTTTCTTCTAAAATAAGCAGCTTTTTTATTTGCTCGCTAGAGCTTAAATCGACATTTCCGTTTACAAATTGTCTTCGTTTTCTTATTTGTCAAATAGTATGTATAAGAAAGAAAAAAGAATTTGGAAAAACAATTTTGAGCAAAAAACAAAGAAGAATAAAAAAATAATGACTCAATTTCGTTTATAACGTAAATTGGATCTAGGTTAAGGAATGATCCTATAATAAAACACTGCCATAAAAAATGATTTTGGTTTTTTCTCATTTTCCCTCTACAAGTGCATTTAAAGATAAAAAAATAAAGCCATGTGAGTATAAAAAAAATGTAGAAAAACAATAATGGCCAACCTCTAATAATATACATATGTTTATGTTTTACAAAATAGAACACAATTTCTATAATTATAATATCTGTAATCCGTCCGGTTCTACCCAAATTAAATAGATTTTGTTTATCAAGTTGTAATCAAAATTATCACCTGTGATTTTTTATTACGTTCAAAACAACGAATCTAAGAAGAGCTTGAGTAAAATTCAAAAGAAAGGACATTTGGTCTCCTAATATTACTGTTTTTTTTTTTTTTTTTTTGGTTTGTCAACCATTTTACTTTATAATTTTATATAATTTTCTTCTATTTAATTTTATAGACATTTGCCTTCTTCCCTCCCACGTAATATTCACTTTAAAAACTCACAGTCCTTTTTTCTGTTTTCGTTTTCTGTTTAGCTCTGGTTGTGATTTTTAAATATTTCAGGCATATGTTTTTCCTGGAAATAATATTCTTTACTTTTACGATTATCATTTAGTATTTTTTTTCTAATTTTCATTTGTTGTACCAATAAGTAGATTTTCTTTCCCTCCAAACAGTTATCATGAATACTTAATACATTGTATATTGATTATTTTTGGTGTTGTAAACATTTCTTTTATATCGGTTTTTCTGTTCATTTTATTATTATACCCTACACCATTTTAGTAGGTATGTTTGTAACGCACAATAATATTGATCAATGCAATTTGATATATGATCTTCCATTTTCTGCGACAAAGCCTATTGAAAAGGGTCGGTCCATTATTTTATCTAGCCAAAGGGTCTGTATAAGTAAGTTAAATGCTTTATGATAAAAAGGCAAATAAATTTCATTTTCTTAACTTGATTGGTGTGTATTATATAGCCAAACAAAAAAAGTATTTCTAAAAGAATAGCATTTATCACCACTTTAAAAGTAGCTCTAAGTTATATTTGTTTACCTTCCGTCTAAAGAAACGAAAAGAATCCATTTTTTTAAATTTAGGGTATATATTTTTACTTAAATTTTTTGAATGCGTGTAATTTATTTAATTATGTTAATATTATTTGAGCCAAATTAGTTGTATTCTATAATAATACAATTTTAGTTCCTAATAACTTCCAAAAAAGAACATAAAAATTACTTCTTAATAATAACTTCAGTGAATTTGAAATCAAATAAAAAGGACATAACTTCATCAGGTCTATTTCAGTACTTCCAGTAAATTCTACTACTTCTTTTTCGCTTCTTTGAAAGTTTCTTTTTGGCTGGGTAGTCGTCCAAGCCCGACTATAATTTCTTACTTGTTATACCCTACACCACTTTAGTGGGGAGGGTATATTGGGTTTGTGCTGATGTTTGTAACATAGAAAAATATTCGTCCAATACCCACCTTAAAGTATACCAATCGGCTTAGAATCATTTTCTGAGTCGATTAAGCTATGTCCGTCCGTCTGGCTGGCTGTCCATGTAAACCTTGTGCGTAAGGTACAGGTCGCAAGATAATTGGATGAAATTTGGCACACACGCTTATTTTGGCCTAAGGACGAAGCCTATTGAAAATGGTTAAAATCGGTCCATTATTTCGACTAGCCCCCATACAACCGTACCCCTCAAATAGGGCCTTTTGACTTAAAATTAATTTAAATAATCTATTATGTTAACAAAAGTCGACAAAACTTAGTTTTATAGAACTTTAAATGACATTACAGATTTTTGTAATGATCGGGCTTCATACAAACTCCCCTTCAGAAAATGACTTAAAGGTCAAAATTCACTTACAAACACTAATAACACTTTTAAATTCTACATAAATAATATTGAAGAAGTCTTAACTCCCCCTACCAACATTTTTAAGGATAGGGCCATATTTTGCCCTACTCCCCTTTGAGCCCTCTTAAAAAAATCTTTTTTTGCCAAAAAATAAGTAAAAATATTCCGAAATAAAGTTAAAAAAACAAACCAAATGCTTTATTTTTTAAATAATCCCCATTTTTAACATACATACTGACTGGTGTAGGGTATCATATGGTCGGCTACGCCCGACTATACATTCATACTTGTTTTTGTATTGTAAACAATAATTTCACTTAAAATACAAAATAACAATGTGAAAATATACACATTAAATTATTTTTCTTTTACAATGAATCGTTTTAATCGTATCGCAGCAGAAAACAAAGAATCAACAAAAACATCTTGTGATTATCCTTATGTACTTTTATATTTATTGAATAAATATTGTAAATAAAATATGCACATGAGATTTGCCCAAAAATAAAAATCAGGGAATCACAGGCAATAAAATAAAATATTTTCAAATTGAATGCAAATTCAATTATTTTTAAGAGATGTTTGCAAAAAAGATTAGAGAAAAACTCATTTGAAGATAAATATTTAAAGTTGTGCTTAAAAAGTAACTGTTTAATGTGAATCTAATCTAATGAGCTATTTTTTTTGGGAATTTCTGAATAATAGAACTAAAACAACTAAAAGAAAAATGAGACACAAACTAGTACTGGGATTTGATGTTTGAATTTAATTTAAATAACTTTGCTTTTCAGCATCACTTAATTTCTATAATTTAAACGTAATTTCCTTTGATGTATACTTTTTTTACATTATACTTTATTAAGATTTGCATTTAATTATCTTTTTAATATATTCCTTACAAAAGAAGAAAATATAGGAAAAACAAAAACAAAATAACATGGACAACTGTCAAATCCTTAATTGCCAAACTTTTATTAAATTTTAATTTTTATACCCACCATCAAAAAAGATGGGGGGTATATTGATTTTGTCATTCCGTGTGTAACACATCGAAATATTGCTCTAAGACCCCATAAAGTATATATATTCTGGGACCTCGTAAGATTCTAAGACGATCTAGCCATGTCCGTCCGTCTGTCCGTCTGTCTGTTGTTGGCACGACAGCGTCCACAAAATAAGAGATATTGAGATGAAATTTTCCCAAAATATATTTTATTGATCAGAAATGTTTGGTATTGAAAATGGGCAAAATCGGTCAACGATTTCACATAGCCCCCATACAACTGTACCCCCCGGAATATTGTATAAATAGCTTCAAATATTCACAAATTCGCACAGGTCAGTTTTTTGAAGTCTGAAAAATATTTCTGAATTATGGCGGACATAGGACCATAATTGGCCCTACCCCCGATATAAGGTCCCCTTTAGAAAATCACTAAATGGCTGATTACTGGCTTAAAAATGGGAATATAGCGATGAAATTCGACACACATAAGTTTCATGCAAGTCAATATCTCTCAACCATATTTTATGTATATCGGTCCATAATTGACCCTACCCCCCATATAACGTCCCCTTCAGAAAATGACTTTAACGCTCATTACTCGCTTAAAAATACAAGTACAGCGATGAAATTTGACATAAGTAAGTTTTTTACTAGCCAAAACCTATCTATGAAATTTTATGTGGATCGGTCCATAATTGACCCTACCCCCCCATATAAGGTCCCCTTCAGAAAATGACTTTAACGCTCATTACTGGCTTAAAAATGGGATTATAGCGATGAAATTCGACACACATAAGTTTCATGTAAGCCAATATCTCTCAACCAAATTTTATGTATATCGGTCCATAATTGACCCTACCCCCCATACAACGTCCCCTTCAGAAAATGACTTTAACACTCATTACTGGCTTAAACAAACGAATATAGCGATGAAATTTGATATAAGGAAGTATCTTACCAGCCAAAAATCTTTATGAAATTGTATGTGGATCGGTCCATAATTGACCCTACCCCTCATATAAAGACCCTTCATAAAATTACTATAACGCTCATTACTTGCTTAAAAATACGACTAAAGCGATGAAATTTAACAGAAGTTTATACTAGCCAAAATCTCTTTACCAAATTTCCCAGAAATAAGTTTTATACTAGGCAATATCTCTCAACCAAATTTTATGTGGATCGGTCCATAGTTGACCCTACCCCGCATTAGAAGTCCCCCCATAAATTTTTTAATGCTCATTACTGGCTTAAAAATCGGACTATAGCAATGAAATTACACAGAAGTAAGATTTATACAAGTCAAAATTTACCAAATTTTATGTGGATCGGTTCACAATTGACCCTTCCCCCCATATAAGGCCCCCTTCAGAAAACGACTTTAATGTTAATTATGGGCGTAAAAATACTAATATAGCGAAAAAATTTGACATAAGTATGTATCTTAGGAACCAAAACCTTTCCATCAAATTTTATGTGGATCGGTCTATAATTGACCCTACCCCCCATATAAGGTCCCCTCCATAAAACTACTTTAACGCTCATTACTTCCTTAAAAATGCGAGTATAGCGATGAAATTTCACAGAAGTTTTTCACAAGCCAAAATCTCTTTACCAAATTTTATGTGGAACAGGCCTTAATTGACCATAACCCTAACATAAAGTCCCT